>NC_091995.1:41561923-41673271 GCF_044704955.1 Pristiophorus japonicus | reverse complement strand
CCTCTCTCTCCCCCCAGTCCCCCAGTCTCTCCCCCGCCAGTCTCTCTCTCCACCCCCAGCCCTCTCTCTCCCCCCCACCTGCCTTTCTCTCACCCCCAGTCCTCTCTCTCCCCCCCAGCCTCTCTCCCCCTCTCCCCCAGCCTCTCTTTCTCCCCCCAGCCTCTCTCCACCAGCCAGTCTCTCTCTCTCCCCCAGCCTCTCTCCACCAGCCAGTCTCTCTCTCTCCCCCCAGCCTCTCTCCACCAGCCAGTCTCTCTCTCTCCCCCCAGCCTCTCTCCACCAGCCAGTCTCTCTCTCTCCCCCAGCCTCTCTCCACCACCCAGTCTCTCTCTCTCCCCCCAGCCTCTCTCCACCAGCCAGTCTCTCTCTCCCCCCCCAGCCTCTCTCCCCCTCTCCCCCCAGCCTCTCTTTCTCCCCCCAGCCTCTCTCCACCAGCCAGTTTCTCTTTCCCCCCCAGTCTCTCTCTCTCTCCGCCCGCCAGTCTCTCCGCCGCCCCCCCGCAGTCTCTCTCTCCCAGCCTCTCTCCCCCCGCTCCCCCGCCAGCTTCTCTCTCCCCTGCAGCCTCTCTCTCCCCCCGCCAGCTTCTCTCTCCCCACCAGTCTCTCTCTCCCCCGCCAATCTCTCTCTCCCCACAGCCTCTCTCTCCCCCCAGTCTCTCTCTCTACCCCAGCCTTTCTCTCCACCCCAGCCTCTCTCTCTCTCCCCCCAGCCTCTCCATCTCCCCCCAGTCTCTCTCCCCCCGTCAGTCTCTCTCTCCCCCCAGTCTCTCTCTCCACCCCAGCCTCTCTCTCCACCCCCACAGTCTCTCTCTCCCCCCCAGCCTCTCTCTCTCCCCCCCAGCCTCTCTCTCCCCTCCAGCCTCTTTCTCCCCGCAGCCTCTCTCTTCCCCCGCACCCAGTCTCTCTCTCTCTCCCCCAGCCTCTCTCACCCCTCAGCCTCTGTCTCCCCCGCAGCCTCCCTCCCCCCAGCCTCTCTTTCCCCCGAGCCTCTCTCTCTCCCCGAGCCTCTCTCTCTCGCCCCAGTCTCTCTCTCTCTCCCCCAGTCTCTCTCTCCCCCCGCAGCCTCTCTCTCCCCTGCCAGTCTCTCTCTCTCTCCCCCCCCAGTCTCTCTCTCCCTCCCAGCCTCTCTCTCCCCCTCCCAGCCTCTCTCTCCCCCATCTCTCTCTCTCCCCCTCCCAGCCTCTCTCTCCCCCATCTCTCTCTCTCCCCCCAACCTCTCTCTCGCCCTGAGCCTCTCTCTCTCCCCCCCAGCCCCTCTCTCCCCCCACAGCCTCTCTCTCCCCCCAAGTCTCTCTCTCCCCCCAAGCCTCTCCCCCTGACCCCTGAGCCTCTCTCTCTCTCTCTCTCTCTCCCCCCTAGTCTATCTCCCCGCCCGAGTCTCTCTCTCCCCCTGCAGTCTCTCTCTCTCCCCCCCAGCCTCTCTCTCCCCCCCAGCCTCTCTCTCTCCCCCCAGTCTCTCTCTCCCCCCCAGCCTCTCTCTCCCCCCCAGTCTCTCTCCCCCCGCCAGTCTCTCTCTCCACCCCAGCCTCTCTCTCCCCCCCACAGCCTCTCTCTCACCCCCAGTCTCTCTCTCCCCCCCCAGCCTCTCTCCCCCTCTCCCCCCAGCCTCTCTTTCTCCCCCCAGCCTCTCTCCACCAGCCAGTCTCTCTCTCTCCCCCCAGCCTCTCTCCACCAGCCAGTCTCTCTCTCTCCCCCAGCCTCTCTCCACCAGCCAGTCTCTCTCTCTCCCCCCAGCCTCTCTCCACCAGCCAGTTTCTCTTTCCCCCCCAGTCTCTCTCTCTCTCCGCCCGCCAGTCTCTCCGCCGCCCCCCCCGCAGTCTCTCTCTCCCCAGCCTCTCTCCCCCCGCTCCCCCGCCAGTCTCTCTCCCCCTGCAGCCTCTCTCTCCCCCGCCAGCTTCTCTCTCCCCACCAGTCTCTCTCTCCCCCGCCAATCTCTCTCTCCCCCACAGCCTCTCTCTCCCCCCCAGTCTCTCTCTCTACCCCAGCCTTTCTCTCCACCCCAGCCTCTCTCTCTCTCCCCCCAGCCTCTCCATCTCCCCCCCAGTCTCTCTCCCCCCGTCAGTCTCTCTCTCCCCCCCAGTCTCTCTCTCCACCCCAGCCTCTCTCTCCACCCCCACAGTCTCTCTCTCCCCCCAGCCTCTCTCTCTCCCCCCCAGCCTCTCTCTCCCCTCCAGCCTCTTTCTCCCCCGCAGCCTCTCTCTTCACCCCGCACCCAGTCTCTCTCTCTCTCCCCCCCAGCCTCTCTCTCTCCCCCCCAGCCTCTCTCTCCCCTCCAGCCTCTTTCTCCCCCGCAGCCTCTCTCTTCACCCCGCACCCAGTCTCTCTCTCTCCCCCCAGCCTCTCTCTCCCCCCCAGCCTCTCTCTCCCCCGCAGCCTCTCTCTTCACCCCGCACCCAGTCTCTCTCTCTCTCCCCCCAGCCTCTCTCACCCCTCAGCCTCTGTCTCCCCCGCAGCCTCCCTCCCCCCAGCCTCTCTTTCCCCCGAGCCTCTCTCTCTCCCAGCTCTCTCTCTCCGCCCCAGTCTCTCTCTCTCCCCCAGTCTCTCTCTCCCCCCGCAGCCTCTCTCTCCCCCTGCCAGTCTCTCTCTCTCTCCCCCCGCCAGTCTCTCTCTCTCCCCGCTAGTCTCTCTCTCTCCCCGCCACTCTCTCTCTCCCCGCCGGCCTCTCTCTCTCCCCAGCCTCTCTCTCCCCCCGAGTCTCTCTCCCCCCACCAGTCTCTCTCTGCCCCCCCAGCCTCTCTCTCCTCCCCCCCAGCCTCTCTGTCCTCCCCAGCATCTCTCTCCCCGCAGTCTCTCTCTCCCCCCCAGTCTCTCTCTCCCCCTCAGCCTCTTTCTCTCCCCCAGTCTCTATTTGCCCCCAGTCTCTATTTCCTCCCAGTCTCTCTCTCCCCCCAGCCTCTCTCTTCCACCCCCTGCAGCCTCTCTCTCCCTTCCAGTCTCTCTCTCTCCCCACCAGCCTCTCTCTTCCCCCCCATCCCGCAATCTCTCTCTCCGCAGCCTCTCTCCCCCCGCCCCCCCCGCAGTCTCTCTCCCCCTCAGTCTCTCTCTCCCCCCCAGTCTCTCTCCCCCTGCCAGTCCCACTCTCTCCCCCCCAGCCTCTCTCTCCCGCTCAGCCTCTCTCTCCCCCCCCAGTCTCTCTCTCCCCCCCCAGTCTCTCTCTCCCCGCCCAGCCTCTCTCCCCCCCAGTCTCTCTCTCCCCCCCCAGCCTCTCTCCCCCCCCAGCCTCTCTCCCCTCCAGCCTCTCTCCGCCCCCAGTCTCTCTCTCCCTCCCAGTCTCTCTCTCCCTCCCAGTCTCTCTCTTCCCCCCCCAGTTTCTCTCTCCCCCCCCAGCCTCTCTCTCCACCCAGCCTCTCTCTCCCTCAGCCAGCCTCTCTCTCCCAGCCTCTCTCTCCCTCAGCCAGCCTCTCTCTCCCCCCCCCAGCCTCTCTCTCCCCCCCAGCCTCTCTCTCCCCCCCAGCCTCTCTCTCCCCCCCAGCCTCTCTCTCCCCCCGCCAGTCTCTCTTTCCCCCCCAGTCTCTCTCTCCCCCCCAGTCTCTCTCTCCCCCCCCAAAGCCTCTCTCTCTCCCCCCCAGCCTCTCTCCCCCCGCCAGTCTCTCTCTCCCCCCCCAGTCTCTCTCTTCCCTCCAGTCTCTCTCTCCCCCCAAGTCTCTCCCTCCCCCCCAGCCTCTCCTTCCACCCCCAGCCTCTCTCTCTCTCTCCCCCGACCCAGACTCTCTCTCCCCCTCCCAGCCTCTCTCTCCCCCCCCCAGCCTCTCTCTCTCGCTCCCTCCTCCGCCCCCCCAGGCACTTTTTCTCCCCAGCCTCTCCCTCCCCCCAGCCTCTGCCTCCCCCCCCCCCAGCCTCTGCCTCCCCCCCAGCCTCTGCCTCCCCCCCAGCCTCTCCCAGCCCCCGCAGCCTCTCTCTCTCTCTCTCTCTCTTCCCCTCCCCAGCCACTCCCTTCCCTCCCAACCCCAGCCTCTCCCTTCCCCCCACCCCCAGCCTCTCCCTCCCCCCCAGCCTCTCTCTCCCCCCCCCCAGCCTCTCTCTCCCCCCTCAGCCTCTCTCTCCCCACCAGCCTCTCTCTTTCCCCCCCCCAGCCTTTCCCCCCCCAGCCTCTCTCTCCCCCCCCAGCCTCTCTCTCCCCCCCAGCCTCTCACTCTCCCCCCCCACTCTCTCCCCCCAGCCTCTCGCTTCCCCAGTCTCCCCCACCCCCCTGCAGCCTCTCTCTCTCACCAGCCACTCTCCCCCTCCCAGACTTTTTCCACAGCCTCACTCTCCCCCAGTCTCTCTCTCGCTCTCTCTCTCCCAGCCTTTCTCTCCCCGCCTCTCTCTCCCCCGCTCATCCAGCAGCCTCTCGGTCTCGCTCCCCACCCCCCACCCCCCCAGCTCCCCCCGCAGCCTCTCTCTCTCTCTCTCTCTCTCTCTCTCTCTTCCCCCCGTCCCCAGACTCTCTCTCCCCCTCCCAACCTCTCTCTCCCCGCCCAGCCTCTCTCCCCCCCAGTCTCTCTCTCCCCCCGCAGCCTCTCTCCCCTCCAGCCTCTCTCCGCCCCCAGTCTCTCTCTCCCTCCCAGTCTCTCTCTCCCTCCCAGTCTCTCTCTCCCCCCAAGTCTCTCCCTCCCCCCCAGTCTCTCCCTCCCCCCCAGCCTCTCTCCCCCCACCAGTCTCTCTCTCCCCCCCAGTCTCTCCCTCCCCCCCAGTCTCTCCCTCCCCCCCAGCCTCTCTCCCCCCACCAGTCTCTCTCTCCCCCCCAGTCTCTCCCTCCCCCCCAGCCTCTCTCCCCCCACCAGTCTCTCTCTCCCCCCCAGTCTCTCTCTCCCCCCCAGTCTCTCTCTCCCCCCCAGCCTCTCTCTTCCCCCCCCAGCCTCTCTCTCTCTCTCTCTCTCTCTCTCTCTTCCCCTCCCCAGTCTCTCCCTTCCCTCCCAACCCCAGCCTCTCCCTCCCCCCCACCCCCAGCCTCTCCCTCCCCCCCAGCCTCTCTCTCCCCCCCCAGCCTCTCTCTCCCCCCCCAGCCTCTCTCTCCCCCCCAGCCTCTCTCTTCCCCCCCCCAGCCTCTCCCTCCCCAGCCTCTCTCTCCCCCCCCAGCCTCTCTCTCCCCCCCCCCCAGCCTCTCTCTCCCCCCCCAGCCTCTCTCTCCCCCCCCCCAGCCTCTCTCTCCCCCCCCCAGCCTCTCTCCCCCCCAGCCTCTCACTCTCCCCTCCCCACTCTCTCCCCCCAGCCTCTCGCTTCCCCAGTCTCCCTCTCCCCCACCCCCCTGCAGCCTCTCTCTCTCACCAGCCTCTCTCCCCCTCCCAGACTTTTTCCACAGCCTCACTCTCCCCCAGTCTCTCTCTCGCTCTCTCTCTCCCAGCCTCTCTCTCTCCCCACCTCTCTCTCCCCCGCTCATCCAGCAGCCTCTCTGTCTCGCTCCCCACCCCTCAAGCTCCCCCCGCAGCCTCTCTCTCTCTCTCTCTCTCTTCCCCCCGTCCACAGCCTCTCTCTCCTCCTCCCAGCCTCTCTCTCCTCCTCCCAGCCTCTCTCTCCCCCCCCAGCCTCTCTCTCTCTCCCCCTCCCCCGCCCCCCCAGGCACTCTCTCTCCACAGCCTCTCCCTCCCCCCAGCCTCTGCCTCCCCCCCAGCCTCTCCCAGCCCCCGCAGCCTCTCTCTCTCTCTCTTCCCCCCCCCAACCTCTCCCTCCCCCCCAACCCCAGCCTCTCCCTCCCCCCCACCCCCAGCCTCTCCCTCCTCCCCAGCCTCTCTCTCCCCCCCCAGCCTCGCTCTCTCCCCCCCGCCTCTCTCCCCCCAGCCTCTCTCTCCCTCCCAGCCTCTCTCTCCCCCCCCAGCCTCTCTCTCCCCCCCCAGCCTCTCTCTCCCCCCCCCAGCCTCTCCCTCCCCAGCCTCTCTCTCCCCCCCCAGCCTCTCTCTTCCCCCCCCAGCCTCTCTCTCCCCCCCAGCCTCTCTCTGCCCCCCCAGCCTCTCTCTCCCCCCCAGCCTCTCTCTCCCCCCCAGCCTCTCTCTCCCCCCCCAGCCTCTCTCTCCCCCCCGCCAGCCTCTCTCTCTCCCCCCTGCCTCTCTCTCCCCCCCAGCCTCTCTCTCCCCCCCCCAGCCTCTCTCTCCCCCCCAGCCTCTTTCTCCCCCCCCCAGCCTCTCTCTCTCCCCCCAGCCTCTCTCTCTCCCCCCAGCCTCTCTCTCTCCCCCCAGCCTCTCTCTCCCCCCCAGTCTCTCTCTCTCCCCCCCAGTCTCTCTCTCTCCCCCCAGTCTCTCTCTCCCCCCCACCCAGCCTCTCTCTCCCCCCCCAGCCTCTCTCTCCCCCCCCAGCCTCTCTCTCCCCCCCCAGCCTCTCTCTCTCCCCCCAGCCTCTCTCTCCCCCCCCAGCCTCTCTCTCCCCCCCCAGCCTCTCTCTCCCCCCCCAGCCTCTCTCTCCCCCTCCAGCCTCTCTCTCCCCCCAGTCTCTCTCTCTCCCCCCAGTCTCTCTCTCTCCCCCCAGCCTCTCTCCCCCTCCCCCAGTCTCTCTCTCTCCCCCAGCCAAGCTCTCACTCTCGGCCTCAGGCCCGCCGGGGAGGGGAGAGTTGGAGCCTCAGGTCCTGCTTCTCAGCACCACCTGGATGGAATTATTCGGGCCGGGATGGGGGAGGAGGCGGAGCTTGTCACCTGTCTGTCAAAAGAAGTGCAGGTACAAATAGTTACATCGTAATTTTATACACCTCAATAAGGTCTCACCTCTGTTCCAAAGAAAACAACCCCAGCCTATTCCTCATAGCTAAATTTCTCCAGTCCAGGCAGCATCCTCGTAAATCCCCTCTGCACCCTCTCCAGTGTAATCACATCTTTCCTGTAATGTGGCAACCAGAACTGCACGCAGTACTCCAGCTGTGGTCTAACAAGTGTTTTACGTATATCCTCGCATTTTGAGTATCATCAATAAAATGTCCCATGCAAAAATACAAGACTCTCGAAAAAAAAGCACCACAATTCTTTTACCAATGAGGGAACAGACACCTTTTCAGTGGATCAGCCTCAATTGTTCATTTCAAAGTCATTTGTACAATTTTAATTGTGCCACTGCCGAGCTATTCACATGAACAGTCGAGAAACTACAGAAGGGAACCAATCACTCTGTTCACAAACATTTCATTTCACTTTAGTGGCATACAGGCAGCGGAGGGTTTCAGAACAATAAAGTAAAGATTACGGGGGAGAAATTCGGTTGGATAGTGCCCCTTGCGAGTGTCAGAACAGGGGCGCTAAAGGGTTTTCAGCCACTTAGCGCCGAAATTCACACCGCTCGACAAATTCGGTGTGCCGGTACCGCCGGTGCTGAGGAGTATTGCCCGGGAGGGTGTGCCGGTACCGGTGTAACGCCCCCGGTATCGACACGGCCGCAACATTCGGTTTGTGCTGCACCCGTAGCGCCCCCTAGTGACCCCGCCAGAGAAAGCTGGGGTGCAGAGCTGTCCCGGGGAGCTAAGGCAAATATAGAAACATGGAAAATAGGTGCAGGAGTAGGCCATTCGGCTCTTCGAGCCTGCACCACCATTCAATATGATCATGGCTGATCATTTTTGCAACTTCAGTACCCCATTCCTGCTTTCTCTCCATACCCCTTGATCACTTTAGCCGTATGGACCACATCCAACTCCCTTTTGAATATACCTAACGAATTGGCCTCAACAACTTTCTGTGGTAGAGAATTCCACAGGTTTACAATTCTCTGAGTGAAGAAGTTTCTTCTCATCTCGGTCCTAAATGGCTTACCCCTTATCCTTAGACTGTGACCCCTGGTTCTGGACTTCCCAACATCAAGTACAATCTTCCTGCATCTAAACTGTCCAATCCTGTCAGAATTTTATGTTTCCATGAGATCCCCTCTCATTCTTCTAAATTCCAATGAATATAAGCCTAGTCAATCCAGTCTTTCTTCATATGTCAATCCTGCCATCCCGGGAATCAGTCTGGTGAACCTTTGCTGCACTCCCTCAATAGCAAGAATGTCCTTTCTCAGATTAGGAGACCAAAACTGTACACAATATTCAAGGTGTGGCCTCACCAAGGGCCCTGTACAATTGCAGTAAGACCTCCCTGCTCTTATACTCAAATCCTCTAGCTATGAAGGCCAACATGCCATTTGTCTTCTTCACCGCCTACTGAACCTGCACACCAACTTTCAATGACTGATGTACCATGACACCCAGGTCTCGTTGCACCTCCCCTTTTCCTAATCTGTCACCAATCAGATAATATTCTGTCTTCCTGTTTTTGCCACCAAAGTGGATAACCTCACATTTATCCACATTATACTGCATCTGCCATGCATTTGCCCACACCCCTAACCTGTCCAAGTCACCCTGCAGCCTCTTAGCATCCTCCTTGCAGCTCACACTGTCACCCAGCTTAGTGGCATCTGCAAACTTGGAGATATTACATTCAATTCTTTTGTCTAAATCATTAATGTATATTGTAAATAGCTGGAGCCCAGCACTGAACCTTGCGGTACCCCACTTGTCACTGCCTGACATTCTGAAGAGGACCCGTTTATTCCTACTCTTTGCTTCCTGTCTGCCAACCAGTTCTCTATCCACATCATTACATTGCTCCCAGAGACTAAAAAAGGAATAAAGAAAGGGAAGATAGATTAAGCACAAAACATAAAAACAGATAGTAAAACTTTTACAGATATATAAAACGGAAAAGAGTGACTAAAGTAAATGTTGGTCCCTTAGAAGATGAAAAGGGGGATTTAATAATGGGAAATGTGGAAATGGCTGAGACCTTAAACAATTATTTTGCTTCCGTCTTCACAGTGGAAGACACAAAAACCATGCCAAAAATTGCTGGTCATAGGAATGTGGGAAGGGAGGACCTTGAGATGATCACTATCACTAGGGAGGTAGTGCTGGACAGACTAATGGGACTGAAGGTAGACAAGTCCCCTGGTCCTGATGAAATACATCCCAGGGTATTAAAAGAGATGGCGGAAGTTATAGCAGATGCATTTGTTATAATCTACCAAAATTCTCTGGACTCTGGGGAGGTACCAGCGGATTGGAGAGCAGCTAATGTAACGCCTCTGTTTAAAAAAGGGGGCAGGCAAAAGGCAGGTAACTATAGGCCGGTTAGTTTAACATCTGTAGTGGGGAAAATGCTTGAAACTATCATTAAGGAAGAAATAGCGGGACATCTGGATAGGAATAGTGCAATCAAGCAGATGCAGCATGGATTCATGAAGGGGAAATCATGTTTAACTAACTTACTGGAATTCTTTGAGGATATAACGAGCATGGTGGATAGAGGTGTACCGATGGATGTGGTGTATTTAGATTTCCAAAAGGCATTCGATAAGGTGCCACACAAAAGGTTACTGCAGAAGATAAAGGTACGCGGAGTCAGAGGAAATGTATTAGCATGGATAGAGAATTGGCTGGCGAACAGAAAGCAGAGAGTTGGTATAAATGGGTCCTTTTCCGGTTGGAAATCAGTGATTCGTGGTGTGCCACAGGGATCAGTACTGGGACCACAACTGTTTACAATATACATAGATGACCTAGAAGAGGGGACAGAGTGTAGTGCAACAAAATTTGCAGATGACACTAAGATTAGTGGGAAAGCGGGTTGTGTAGAGGACTCAGAGAGGCTGCAAGGAGATTTGGATAGGTTAAGCGAATGGGCTAGGGTTTGGCAGATGGAATACAATGTCGGAAAGTGTGAGGTCATCCACCTTGGGAAAAAAAACAGTAAAAGGGAATATTATTTGAATGGGGAGAAATTACAACATGCTGTGGTGCAGAGGGACCTGGGGGTCCTTGTGCATGAATCCCAAAAGGTTAGTTTGCAGGAGCAGCAGGTAATCAGGAAGGCGAATGGAATGTTGGCCTTCATTGCGAAAGGGATGGAGTACAAAAGCAGGGAGGTGTTGCTGCAACTGTATAAGGTATAGGTAAGGCTGCACCTGGAGTACTGCGTGCAGTTTTGGTCACCTTACTTAAGGAAGGATATACTAGCTTTGGAAGGGGTACAGAGACGATTCACTAGGCTGATTCGAGAAATGAGGGGGTTACCTTATGATGATAGATTGAGTAGACTGGGTCTTTACTCCTTGGAGTTCAGAAGGATGAGGGGTGATCTTATAGAAACATTTAAAATCATGAAAGGGATAGACAAGATAGAGGCAGAGAGGTTGTTTCCACTGGTCGGGGAGACTAGAACTAGGGGGCACAGCCTCAAAATACGGAGGAGCCAATTTAAAACCGAGTTGAGAAAGAATTTCTTCTCCCAGAGGGTTGTGAATCTGTGGAATTCTCTGCCCACGGAAGCAGTTGAGGCTAGCTCATTGAATGTATTCAAATCACAGATAGATAGATTTTTAATCAATAAGGGAATTAAGGGTTATGGGGAGCGGGCGGGTAAGTGGAGCTGAGTCCATGGCCAGATCAGCCATGATCTTATTGAATGGCGGAGCAGGCTCGAGGGGATAGATGGCCTACTCCTGTTCCTAATTCTTATGTTCTTATGTTCTTATGTTCTTATGTTGTTAGCCTGTGGAATCCCCTACCGCAGAGAGTTGTTGATGCCAGCTCATTGGATATATTCAAGAGAGAGTTAGATATGGCCCTTAGGCCAAAGGGATCAAGGGGTATGGAGAGAAAGCAGGGAAGGGGTACTGAGGTGAATGATCAGCCATGATCTTATTGAATGGTAGTGCAGGCTCGAAGGGCCAAATGGCCTACTCCTGCACCTATTTTCTATGTTTCTATGTTTCGATACCATGTGCTTTAATTTTGCACACTTATCTCTTGTGTGGGACCTTGTCAAAAGCTTTTTGAAAGTCCAAATACACCACATCCACTGGTTCTCCCTTGTCCACTCTACTAGTTACATTCTCAAAAAATTGTAGAAGATTTGTCAAGCATGATTTCCCTTTCATAAATCCATGCTGACTTGGACCGATCCTGTCACTGCTTTTCAAATGCACTGCAATTACATCTTTCATAATTGATTCCAACATTTTCCCCACTACCGATGTCAGGCTAACTGGTCTATAATTCCCTGTTTTCTCTCTCCCTCTTTTTTTAAAAAGTGGGGTTACATTAGCTACCCTCCAATCCGTAGAAACTGATCTAGAATAGAATGTTGGAAAATGACCGCTAATGCATCCACTATTTCTAGGTCCACTTCCTTAAGTACTCTGGGATGCAGACTATCAGGCCCTGGGGATTTATCGGCCTTCAGTCCCATTAATTTCCCTAACACAATTTCCTGACTAATAAGGATTTCCTTCAGTTCCTCCTTCTCGCTCGACCCTCGGTCCCCTAGTATTTCTGGAAGGTTATTTGTGTCTTCCTTCGTGAAGACAGAACCAAAGTATTTGTTCAATTGGTCTGTCATTTCTTTGTTCCCCATTATAAATTCATCTGATTTTGACTACAAGGGACCTATATTTGTCTTCACTAATCTTTTTCTCTTCACATATTTAGAGAAGCTTTTGCAGTCAGTTTTTATGTTCCCTGCAAGCTTACTCTCATACTCTATTTCCCCCCTCCTAAATAAAACCTTTGTCCTCCTCTGCTGAATTCTAAATTTCTCCCAGTCCTCAGGGTTGCTGCTTTTTCTGGCCAATTTATATGCCTCTTCCTTGGATTTAAGACTATCCCTAATTTCCCTTGTTAGCCATGGTTGAGCCACTTTCCCTGTTTTATTTTTACTCCAGACACGGATGTACAATTGTTGAAGTTCATCCATGTGATTTTTAAATGTCTGCCATTGCCTATCCACCGTCAACCCTTTAAGTATCATTCTCCAGTCTATTCTAGCCAATTCACATCTCATACCATCAAAGTTACCTTCCCTTAAGTTCAGGACCCTAGTTTCCAAATTAACTGTGTCACTCTCCATCTTAATAAAGAATTCTACCATATTATGGTCACTCTTCCCCAAGGGGCCTCGCACAACAAGATTGCTAATTAACCCTCTCTCGTTACACAACACCCAGTCTAGGAAGGAATGACTGCTTGAGGTAAGTGTGAGTGATAGGTTTTTTTCTGCAAGTTAAATTTATTTGGAGTGAGTGACGTATAGGGAATGTTTTTGAGGTTTTTTTTGCAGGGAGGCCTCCATAGGACGCTACGAAGCTTGCTCTTTAGCACGGGATATTCAGTTGCGCACAGAGAGACCTGGGGGTCCTTGTACATGAAACACAAAAAGTTAGTACGCAGTACAGCAAGTAATCAGGAAGGCAAATGGAATGTTGGCCTTTATTGCAAGGGCAATGGAGTATAAAAGCAGGGAAGTCCTGTTACAACTGTACAGCGTATTGGTGAGACCACACCTGGAGTACTGCATGCAGTTTTGGTCTCTGTATTTAAGGAGAGATCTACTTCTCATGTGGTCCCTCGAATCGAGGATGACTTGTTTCCACACCAAAAAGGGATGAGTTCGATGAGTTCACAGGTGTTTCAATGAAGGACCTGACATTCCGGATCCCGAACTACATGTTGAAGGGAGGAAGATGCCTGTGCGTGGATTTTTTAACATGTGGTGGCCATTGCACACCAGCCACCACATGGGCTTGACAGAGCTAGGTCTTGATCCAGTGGCAAGGATTAACCAAGACGACTGAAGACCAGCTCTGCTGCATGGACCTAGTGTGCACACATATCGCAGTGTGGGCTGGCCTGTGCTACCCCTGGGCCATCGGCTCTTCTGGGCCCCGTAACTCACGCCTCTCCTGGGCCCTGATCACTCGTCGCTCTACAATCTCTCGACGCTCCTTCACCCCGGCCTCGTCGCTCCTCTGCTGCTTGCCGCCTCTCATGCTGTACCTGCCCACACTCCTATCAGCGACCTGGATTTTGGTGATGACCAATCCAGTCGCCCTCCTCCCAGTCATCGCCCTCCTGAACCGGCTCGTGCTGCATCTTGTAGTAGTCCTCCACACCTTCGCTCCTTTCATGGCCCCAACCTACCATAGATGGTTTCTACTTGCAATAGAGGCAGTTCAGAGAAGGTTCACTAGGTTGATTCCTGAGATGAGGGGGTTGACATATGAAGAAAGGTTGAGTAGGTTGGGCCTAACGGACCGCACTGAGGCACTGGAGCTGCGGGTGGATTCACTCTGGAGCATGCACGATGTTGAGAATGACGTGAATAGCAGGTTTAGTGAGTTGGTCCTACCGCAGGTAAAGGGTCCACAGCCAGATAGAGAATGGAAGACCAACAGGAAGAGCAGTGCAAGGAAGGTAGTGCAGGGGTCCCCTGCGGTCATCCCCCTGCAAAACAGATACACCGCTTTGGGTATTGTTGAGGGGGATGACTCATCAGGGGAGAGCAGCAGCAGCCAAATTCATGGCACCGTGGCTGGCTCTGCTGCACAGGAGGGCAGGAAAAAGAGTGGGAGAGCGATAGTGATAGGGGATTCAATTGTAAGGGGAATAGATAGGCGTTTCTGCGGCCGCAACCGAGACTCCAGGATGGTATGTTGCCTCCCTGGTGCAAGGGTCAAGGATGTCTCGGAGCGGGTGCAGGAAATTCTGAAAAGGGAGGGTGAATAGCCAGTTGTTGTGGTGCACATTGGTACCAACGACATAGGTAAAAAAAGGGGATGAGGTCCTATGAGATGAATTTAAGGAGCTAGGAGTTAAATTAAAAAGTAGGACCTCAAAGGTAGTAATCTCAGGATTGCTACCAGTGCCACGTGCTAGTCAGAGTAGGAATTGCAGGATAGCTCAGATGAATACGTGGCTTGAGCAGTGGTGCAGAAGGGAGGAATTCAAATTCCTGGGACATTGGAACCGGTTCTGGGGGAGGTGGGACCAGTACAAACCGGACGGTCTGCCCCTGGGAAGGAGTGGAACCAGTGTCCTCGGGGGAGTGTTTGCTAGTGCTGTTGGGGAGGAGATAAACTAATATGGCAGGGGGATGGGAACCTATGCAGGGAGACAGAGGGAAATAAAATGGAGTCAGACGCAAAGGATAGAAAGGAGAATAGTAAAAGTGGAGGGCAGAGAAACCCAAGGCAAAAAACAAAAAGGGCCACATTACATCAAAATTCTAAAAGGGCAAAGTGTGTTAGAAAGACAAGCCTGAAGGCTCTGTGCCTCAATGCGAGGAGTATTCGGAATAAGGTGGACGAATTAACGGGTATGGTGTCATCGGCATCACGGAGACATGGCTCCAGGGTGAGCAACATCCAGAGGTATTCAACATTTAGGAAGGATAGACAGAAAGGAAAAGGAGGCGGGGTGGCGTTGCTGGTGTATTAGGGATTGTTTTCTAGACCAATATGTCGAAGAACCAACTCGAGAGCTGGCCATCCTAGACTGGGGTGATGTGTAATGAGAAGGGACTAATTAGCAATCTTGTTGTGCGGGGCCTCTTGGGGAAGAGTGACCATTATATGGTAGAATTCTTAATTAAGATGGAGAGTGACACAGTTAATTTGGAAACTAGGGTCCTGAACTTAAGGAAAGGTAACTTCGACGGTATGAGGTGTGAATTGGCTAGAATAGACTGGCAAAGGATACTTAAAGAGTTGACGGTGGATAAGCAATGGCAAACATTTAAAGATCACATGGATGAACTTCAGCAATTGTACATCCCTGTCTGGAGTAAAAATAAAACGGGGAAGGTGGCTCAACCATGGCTAACGAGGGAAATTAAGGATAGTGTTAAAGCCAAGGAAGAGGCATATAATTTGGCTAGAAGAAGCAACAAACCTGAGGACTGGGAGAAATTTAGAATTCAACAGAGGAAGACTAAGGGTTTAATTAAGAGGGGGAAAATAGAGTACGAGAGGAAGCTTGCAGGGAACATAAAAACTGACTGCAAAAGCTTCTATAAATATGTGAAGTGAAAAAGATTAGTGAAGACAAATGTAGGTCCCTTGCAGTCGGATTCAGGTGAATTTATAATGGGGAACAAAGAAATGGCAGACCAATTGAACAAATACTTTGGTTCTGTCTTCACAAAGGAAGACACAAATAACCTTCCGATTATACTAGAGAACAGTGGGTCTAGTGAGAAGGAGGTACTGAAGGATATCCTTATTAGGGGGGAAATTGTGTTAGGGAAATTGATGGGATTGAAGACTGATAAATCCCTGGGGCCTGATAGTCTGCATCCCAGAGTACTTAAGGAAATGGCCCTAGAAATAGTGGATGCATTGGTGATCATTTTCCAACAATCTATCGACTCTGGATCAGTTCCTATGGACTGGAGGGTAGCTAATGTAATGCCACTTTTTAAAAAAGGAGGGAAAGGGAAAACGGGGAATTATAGACCGGTTAGCCTGACATCAGTAGTGTGGAAAATGTTGGAATCAATTATTAAGGATGAAATAGCAGCGCATTTAAAAAGCAGAGACAGGATTGGATCAAGTCAGCAAGGATTTATGAAAGGGAAATCATGCTTGACGAATCTTCTGGAATTTTTTGAGGAATTTTTTGAGGATGTAACTAACAGATTGAACAAGGGAGAACCAAAGCGCATGGTATTGGGGGTAATGTACTGACGTGGATAGAGAACTCGTTGGCAGACAGGAAGCAGAGAGTCGGGATAAACGGATCCTTTTCAGAATGGCAGGCAGTGACTAGTGGAGTGCCGCAGGGCTCAGTGCTGGGACCCCAGCTCTTTACAATACACATTAATGATTTAGATGAAGGAATTGAGTGTGATATCTCCAAATTTGCGGATGACACTAAACTGGGTGGTGGTGTGAGCTGTGAGGAGGATGCTAAGAAGCTGCAGGGTGACTTGGATAGGTTAAGTGAGTGGGCAAATGCATGGCAGATGCAGTATAATGTGGATAAATGTGAGGTTATCCATTTTGGGGGCAAAAATATGAAGGCAGAATATTATCTGGATGGCGGCAGATTAGGAAAAGGGAAGGTGCAACGAGACCTGGGTGTCATGGTTCATCAGTCATTGAAAACTGACATGCAGGTGCAGCAGGTGGTGAAGAAGGCAAATGGTATGTTGGCCTTCATAGCAAGGGTATTTGAGTATAGGAGCAGGGTGGTCTTAATGCAGTTGTACAGGGCCTTAGTAAGGCCTCACCTGGAATATTGTGTACAGTTTTGGTCTCCTAATCTGAGGAAGGACGTTCTTGCTTTTGAGGGAGTGTAGCGAAGGTTCACCAGACTGATTCCAGGGATGGCTGGACTGTCATATGAGGAGAGACTGGATCAACTGGACCTTTATTCACTGGAGTTTAGAAGGATGAGAGGGGATCTCATAGAAACGTATAAGATTCTGATGGGATTGGACAGGTTAGATGCGGGAAGAATATTCCCGATGTTGGGGAAGTCCAGAACCAGAGGACCTAGTCTTAGGATAAGGGGTAGGCCATTTAGGACTGAGATGAGGAGAAACTTCTTCACTCAGAGAGTTGTTAACCTGTGGAGTTCCTACCGCAGAGAGTTGTTGATGCCAGTTCATTGGATATATTCAAGAGGGAGTTAGATATGGCCCTTACAGCTAAGGGGATCATGGGGTATGGAGAGAAAGCAGGAAAGGGGTACTGAGGGAATGATCAGCCATGATCTTATTGAATGGTGGTGCAGGCTCGAAGGGCCGAATGGCCTACTCCTGCACCTATTTTCTATGTTTCTATGTTTCTATACACATTGGAGTTTAGAAGAATGAGAGGTGATTTTATTGAAACATATAAGATTCTGAGGGGGCTTGACAGGGTAGATGCAGAGAGGATGTTTCTCCTCGTGGGGGAATCTAGAACTAGGGGGCATAAGGGGTCGCCTATTTAAAACGGAAATGAGGAGGAATTTCTTCTCTCAGAGGGTCGTGAATCTTTGGAATTCTCTTCCCGAGAGAGCTGGGACATTGAATATATTTAAGTTGGAGATAGACAGATTTTTGAATGATAAGGGAGTGGAGGGTTATGGGGAGCGGGAGGGAAGTGGAGTTGAGGCCAAGATCAGATCAGCCATGATCTTATTGATTGGCGGAGCAGGCTCGAGGGGCTAAATGGCCTACTCCTGCTCCTATTTCTTATGTTCTTAAGTTCACCCGGCCCAGCGCCCTAGAAGAAGTGTGGAACTCTTCCCTTAGCACTTCAGCAACAACTGAATTTTGCTGTTTCTGTTGCTGCAGTAGCACAACATTAGCGCCTTAGGAACCCTCCAACCAAATTTCTAGTCCTGGTTGTATTTGAGCAATTACTGATTTCTCAAATTTTGCACAATTGAAGTCTTTTCATTATTAAACAAAGTTCATCAGGTTTATATCACATCCGCAGTGTTGAATTATCATCCTACAAGCACAGAAATAAAGAAACCTTTGTGAGTGAGAGTTGATTTACTGTATTAGAGTGCGGTGATTTTCATCAGTGCTGAAACAGGTGAAACAACACACACACACACACACACACACACACACAGATACACAGACACACAGATACACACACACACACAGACACACAGACACACAGATACACACACACACACACAGATACACACACACACACACACACACACACACACAGATACACAGATACACACACACACACACACACAGATACACACACACACACACACACACACAGATACACACACACACACACACAGACACACAGATACACACACACACACACACACACACACAGACACACACAGACACACAGATACACACACACACAGACACACACACACACACACAGACACACACAGACACACAGATACACACACACACACACACACACACACACAGACACACACAGACACACAGATACACACACACACAGACACACACACACACACACACACAGACACACAGATACACACACACACAGACACACACACACACAGACACACACACACACACAGATACACACACACACACACACACACAGACACACACACACACACAGATACACACACACACACACACACACACACACAGACACACACACACACACACACACACGGGGTAGAAATCTGTCTTGGTGGTCGCACAAAACTGGCGGTATTGTATCTGCTGACTGTCCCATGCACTGCTTGATGCACAGTTCTATTGCAGAAAACACGGTAGACATTTGTCCTGCACAGCAGTGCAGAATGAGTATCGTTGCATGGTGGTCTGTAACACTTCCCCACAATATTCAACTCCGTTGCAGTCAACACCACACTGCCCGTTTGTGTGCCGACCCCGGGATGTGATCAGATAGTGTTCAGCTGCTTGCAAGCAGCGGGACTCTTTGAGCTCGTCGCAAATAGTATTGTCTCTGGAGCATCAAGGCGAGGATGGAAATCAGGCACCCTCCTGAAAGCAGGCCGAGAGCAGGGACGTAATAGTCGCTTTCTCGCCCCTCTGAACTCAACCGGAGTTGGCGGGTTCCTGCACGAAATAAACAGATATGGAAGGCAAGGTAAGGCAAGCTACAGCACAATCGGATTGTCCTAAGATTCTCCTATATTCTGAAGGAGATGCTACGGGGTCGATCTCAACTTGCTCATCAGGCGTAAAATTGGTCTTGTGGATCGGCCCGTTAGATTAATCCCCCAATTCAAATCAATGAAACTGAATCATTGGTCGGTTTCTATAACGGACACCTGCTCCTGGAATAAAAAGCTGGTGAAGGGAACGATGACCACATGAAACTATCAGATTTTCGTAAGAGCCCACCTTGTTAACGAAAGTCCTTTAGGGAAGGAAATCTGCCACCGTTACCCGGTCTGGGCCTATATGTGACTCCAGGCCCACAGCGATGTGGTTGATTCTTAACTGCCCCTCTGAAATGACCTAGCAAGCTGTTCAGTTGCACCAAATGGCTATAAAGAAAAGACAGACTTGCATTTATATAGCGCCTATCATGCCTGACGGACGTCTCAAAACGCTTTACAGCCAATGAATTATTTTTGGAGTGTAGTCACTGTTGTAATGTGGGAAACACGGCAGCCCACTGGCGCACAGCAATGTGATAATGGCCAGATCATCTATTTTTTGTTATGTTGATTGAGGGATAAATACTGACCCCAGGACACTGGGGACAACTCAACAAACACGAAAGCAAAATACTGCGGATGCTGGAATCTGGAATAAAAACAGAAAATGCTGGAAATCTCGGCGGGTCGGGCAGCATCTGTGGAGAGAAAGCAGAGTTAACGTTTCAGGATAACTCCCCCTGCTCTTCTTCGAAATAGTGTCGTGGGATCTTATACGTCCACCTGAGAGAGCAGACAGGGCCACGATTTAACATCCCATCCAAAAGATGGCACCTCCGATAGCACAGCACTCACTCAGCACTGCAATGGAGTGTCAGCCTGCACGGACTACAGCGGTCCAAGAAGGCTGCTCACCCAACCACCTTCACGAAGGGCAATTAGGGACAGGCAATAAATGCTGGCCTTGTCGGCGATGCCCACGTCCCGTGAATGAATAAAATAACAAAAACGGCAGATTTACGGTCAGGCGGCGAGTTGAAAATCTACCCCGTGCCTTTAATTTCATAACTACTGTCCAAAGAGCATAACAACATAAGAAATAGGAGCAGGAGTAGGCCATACAGCCCCTCGAGCCTGCTCCACCATTCAATAAGATCATGGCTGATCTAGAAACATAGAAACATAGAAAATAGGTGCAGGAGTAGGCCATTCGGTCCTTCGAGCCTGCATCACCATTCAATGAGTTCATGGCTGAACATGCAACTTCAGTACCCCCTTCCTGCTTTCTCGCCATACCCCTTGATCCCCCTAGTAGTAAGGACTACAACTAACTCATTTTTGAATATATTTAGTGAATTGGCCTCAACAACTTTCTGTGGTAGAGAATTCCACAGGTTCACCACTCTGTGGGTGAAGATGTTTCTCATCATCTCGGTCCTAAATGGCTTAGCCCTTATCCTTAGACTGTGTCCCCTGGTTCTGGACTTCCCCAACATCGGGAACATTCTTCCTGCATCTAACCTTTCTAAACCCGTCAGAATTTTAAACGTTTCTATGAGATCCCCTCTCATTCTTCTGAACTCCAGTGAATACAAGCCCAGTTGATCCAGTCTTTCTTGATATGTCAGTCCCGCCATCCCGGGAATCAGTCTGGTGAACCTTCGCTGCACTCCCTCAATAGCAAGAATGTCCTTCCTCAAGTTAGGAGATCAAAACTGTACACAATACTCCAGGTGTGGCCTCACCAAGGCCCTGTACAACTGTAGTAACACCTCCCTGCCCCTGTACTCAAGTCCCCTCGCTATGAAGGCCAACATGGTCATGGACTCAGCTCCACTTCCCCGCCTGCTCCCCATAACCCCTTATCGTTATCGTTTCAGAAACTGTCTATTTCTGTCTTAAGTTTATTCAATCTCCCAACCTCCACAGCGCTCCGAGGCAGCGAATTCCACAGATTTACAACCCTCTGAGAGAAGAAATTTCTCCTCATCTCAGTTTTAAATGGGCGGCCGCTTATTCTAGGATTATGCCCTCTAGTTCTAGTCTCCCCCATCAGTAGAAACATCCTCTCTGCATCCACCTTGTCAAGCCCCCTCATAATCTTACACGTTGATAGAATGAAGAGTTGCTGATAACTTCTAAATGAAGAGATGGCGGTGAAATTTGACACACCGAATGTTCGGTTCTATAGACTGCGGAGCTTCTAATCAGACCCTGGAGCATCTCATCGAGCATTGCCCTCAAGAGGAAATCCACAGGCAGCTGACGAGATATCCACGCGATTACACCCGGGTATCTGACTTAGATATTGACATTTGATTTGCTTTGCTACTGCCGTACAAAAGAATAAAATCATAGAAATTTATAGCACGGAAGGAGGCCATTTTGGCTATCCAGCCTAATCCCACTTTCCAGCTCTAGGTCCGTAGCCCTGTAAGTTACGGCACTTCAGGTGCACATCCAAGTATTTTTAAAATGTGAGGGTTTCTGCCTCTACCACCCTTTCAGGCAGTGAGTTCCAGACCCCCACAACCCTCTAGGTAAAGATATCACTAAACCTCCCCCCAATTACTTTAACTCTATGCCCCTGGTTGTTGACCCCTCTGCTAAGGGAAACAGGTCCTTCCTATCCACTATATCTAGGCCCCTCATAATTTTATACACCTCAATCAGGTCTTCCCTCAGCCTCCCCTGTTCCAAAGAAAATAGACCCAGCATCTGCAATCTTTCCTCATAGCCAAAATTCTCCAGTCCAGGCAACATTTTTGTAAATCTCCTCTGCACCCTTTCCAGTGCAATCATCATCATCATAGGCAGTCCCTCGAAATCGAGGAAGACTTGCTTCCACTCCAAAAGTGAGTTCTCAGCTGACTGTACAGTCCAATACGGGAATTACAGTCTCTGTTGCAGGTGGGACAAACAATCTGTAATGTATGTACATACGGTCTGCCCACCACCAGGGGGCACTACCGTCGGAGGTCCTAGGGTCATGGGAACACTTGTGCTGGGCCCGGTATATAACCTGAACGTCACCTTTGTATCTTCACTTCTGGAAGCCATTAAAGACTGACCAGGTTACACCTAGTCACTGGCTCACAGTACGGAGTTCATTGTATCATTTCATACATCACAACTGGCGACGAGGAAAATACGAACCTACGTAAAAGTATGACGAGCACAGCACGATCGAGTCCTGTTGGAATTCTCGAGAGATTCAATGAGGGAGAGGATTGGGGAGATTTCACAGATCGTCTTGACCAGTACTTCGTGGCAAACGACCTAAACAAAGACGAGGATGCAGAGAAGCGGAGGGCAGTTCTTCTCGCTGTCTGTGGCCCCCACGATCTATGCACTCATCAAGAATCTGCTCTCACCCACTCTTCCTACCGAAAAGGATTACAAAGAACTGTGTGCTCTAATTCGGGAACACCTTAAACCCACGGAAGGAATCCTCATATCCAGATATCGCTTCTATATGCACGTTCGTCCAGAAGGCCAGGACTTAGCGACACTTGTTGCCGACCTGAGACGTCTTGCAGGGCCTTGCAAATTTGGGCCTGCGTTGATAGACATGCTGCGTGACTTTTTCGTGATCGAGGTCGACCGTGAGGCGATCTTAAGTAAGCTGCTGGCTGCGGAGACACCGGACCTCAGCAAGGTCATCACCATCACCCAGGCTTGCATGTCCATGCAGAAAAGCACGAAGCAGGTATCGCGACAAAACAGGAACTCCACGGCAAGTACTGTGTAGAAAATTGTATCGACGGCCAGCAGAGCTGCACATGGCAGGGCCTACTCAACTGCGTCTGCAAGACCTGGAGCCGCTCAAAGTTCGCCACCGAGGGCCTACTCGACTGCGTATGCGAGAATGGGAGCCGCTCAAAACCCACCATCAGGCGCAAATCCAAGCTCAACGTGTTGGTGTTGGGGGGGCAATCACCGACCCCATCAGTGCTGCTTCAGGCAGTATGTATGCAGAGGGTGTGCGAAGACGGGACATCTTCAGCTGACGTGTCCGTAGCAGAGCAAGCGAGCTGCGAAATACCACGTGGATGATGAGCAATTCAGCGTGGATCTTGCGATGCAGCCCAAGATATTTGAGAGCTCCGAGGAGGAAGTGTGTAGCGTACGTGCGTTCCTAACAAAGAGCCAACCGATAATGATGGAGGTAAAATTGAATGGCGTGCCGGTATCCATGGAATTAGACACGGGTGCGAGTCAATCGATAATGAGCCAGAGGACTTTCGAACAGCTGTGGGAGACCAAGGCAGAGAGACCCAAGCTGAATCCGATAAATTAAAAGTTGCGTACCTACACCAAAGAGCTCATACCAGTGATCGGTAGTGCAGCAGTATGAGTGTACAAGGGAGCGGTTCATGATCTACTGTTATGGATTATCCCGGGCAACGGCCCATCGTTATTCGGCAGGAGTTGGCTCGAGAAAATAAAATGGAAATGGTACAATATCAAAGCTTTGTCATCAGCGGATGATGATTTGTGTTCTCAAGTGCTGAGCAAATTTCCCTCACTGTTTGAACTGGGAATTGGCAGCTTCAAGTGAGCCAAGATCCAGACACAAGGCCCATCCATCACAAAGCCAGGGCGGTCCTGCACATGATGAGAGAAAAGGTCGAGCTCAAATTGGACAGACTACAATGTGAGGGGGTCATCTCACCAGTCGAATTTAATGAATGGGCCAGTCCCACTGTTCCGGTGTTAGAGAGCGACGGCACGGTCAGGATTTGTGGAGACTACAAGGTCAGGATCAACCAAGTTTCGAAACAAGATCAGTACCCACTACCAAAAGCTGATGACCTGTTTGCAATGCTAGCCGGGGGAAAATCATTCACCAAATTGGATCTAACGTCGACCTATATGACACAGGAACTGGTTGAATCATCAAAGAAACTTACGTGCATCAACACGCACAAAGGACTGTTTATATACAACAGGTGCCCTTTTGGCATTCGTTTGGCATCAGCCATATTTCAGGGAAACATGGAGAGCCTATTGAAATCCGTCCCCAGGACCGTGGTATTCCAAGACGTCACCCTAGTCACAGGTTGTGACACCGCAGAGCACCTGCACAATCTGGAAGAGGTTCTGTGTCGTCTGGACAAAGTGGGACTCAGGCTGAAACATTCGAAGTGCGTTTTCATGGCACCAGAGGTCGAATTCCTTGGACGAAAGATTGCTGCAGATGGAATCAGGCCGACAGACGCAAAAACAGAGGCCAACAAAAATGCGCCCAGGCCCCAGAATGTGATGGAGCTGCATTCGTTCCTGGGTCTTCTCAACAACTTTGGTAACTTCTTACGCAAATTGAGCACAGTGTTAGAGCCTTTGCACAAGCTGCTCAGGAAAGAAGACAACTGGGTGTGGGGTGAACTTCAAGACAGAGCCTTTGAGAAGGCTAGAAATCTGTTGTGTTCCCACAAGCTATTGGTACTCTATGACCTATGCAAGCGTCTAGTTTTGACCTGTGATGCGTCGTCCTATGGGGTCGGCTGCGTACTCCAGCAAGCCAATGAGTCAGGCAAACTACAACCAGTTGCATATGCATCTCGAAGCCTGTCCAAGGCAGAAAGAGCCTATGGCATGGTAGAGAAAGAGGCTTTAGCATGTGTTTATGGGGTAAAAAAAATGCACCAGTACCTGTTTGGGCTTCGCTTGGAAACTGATCACAAGCTGCTTATATCGTTGTTCTCGGAACATAAAGGTATCAATATCAACGCATTGTCCCGCATCCAGAGGTGGGCGCTGACATTATTTGCCTATGATTATGTCATTTGCCACAGACCAGGCACCGACAACTGCGCTGATGCATTGAGCCGGTTACCGTTGCCCACACCGGAGATGGAAACACCAATGCCCACAGAGCTACTCATGGTCATGGATGCCTTTGAGAGTGAAGGGTCGCCTGTCACTGCTCAACAAGTTAAGACCTGGACCAGCCAGGATCCGACCCGATCGGTTGATCAGCCATGATCTTATTGAATTGTGGTGCAAGCTCGAAGGGCTGAATGGCCTACTCCTGCACCTATTTTCTATGTTTTTAAAATGTTGTGTTCTTAACAGGGACTGGTCAACCATCCCCAAGGAAATGGATGATGAAACCAAACCGTACAGCCATCGCAAAGATGAGCTTTCCATCCAGTCTGACTGTTTACTGTGGGGTAATCGTGTTGTAATGCCCAAGAAAGGCAGGGCGAGATTTGTACGGGAGTTACATTGTACGCATCCCGGTATTGTCATGATGAAGGCCATCGCCAGGTCCCATGACTTAGAGTCATGCGTGCATCAGTGCAGTACTTGCATGTAGTTAAGCAATGCCCCAAAGGAAGCTCCGCTCAGTCTGTGATCATGGCCATCCAAACCGTGGTCTAGAAGCCACATGGACTTTGCGGGCCCCTTCCTCGGTAAAATATTTTTTGTGGTGGTGGATGCATACTCCAAATGGATACAATGTGTGATCATCTCATCCAGCACTTCCACTGCCACCATTGAGAACCTGAGAACCATGTTTGCCACACATGGTCTGCCACACATCGTTGTCAGTGACAATGGACCGTGTTTCACGAGCCTGGCATTTCAAGAGTTCATGAAATGCAACGGCATAAAACACGTGAGGTCAGCCCAGTTCAAACTCGCGTCCAATGGTCAAGTGGAGCGGGCAGTTCAAACCATCAAGCAGAGTCTGAAACGCGTAACTCACGGTTCCTTGCAGACACGCCTGCCACGCATACTGCTCAGTTACAGGACAAGGCCACACACACTCACCGGGGTCCCGCCTGCGGAACTATTGATCAAGAAAGGCCTCAAAACCAGGACTCTCTCTAGTCCATCCTGACCTTAACGATCATGTTGAAACCCGAGGTCAACGCCAGCAATGGTATCACGAGCGTGCTGCAGTGTCACGCGACATATCTGTAAATGACCCAGTGTATGTACTTAACCATGGTCAAGGGCCCAAGTGGCTCCCGGGTAATGTTACGGATAAGGAGGGTAACCGGGTGTATATGGTTACGCTCAAGAATGGGCAGATGTGCAGGAAACACATTGATCAAATCAAGCTAAGACACACTGACGAACCGGAACAGTTGGAAGAAGACACCGCGAGCTTAGACGACCAACCAACTCACATCCAGCCATCAGAAGAACCCACTGTGGTCAACACCCAGCCCCAAGTTGTTAGGGATTTGGAAAGCACTGGGATTGTACTGAGACGGTCAACCAGGGAGCGAAGGGCTCCGGACCGTCTAAACTTGTAACATGGACTTGTGCCAAGAACTGGAGGGGGGGGATGATGTAATGTATCATAAGGTCTGCCCACCACCAAGGGGCACTACTGTCAGAGGTCCAAGGGTCATAGGTACACTCGTGCTGGGCCCGGTATATAACCTGAGCTTCACCTTTGTATCTTCACTTCTGGAAGCCATTAAAGACTGACCAGGTCACACCTAGTCACTGGCTCACAGTACGGAGTTCATTGTATCATTTCATACACCACACAGTCGGAGGAAAGGGTGGGTGGGGAGTCTGGTTTGCTGCACGCTCCTTCCGCTACCTGCGCTTGTTTTCTGCATGCTCTCGGCGACTCACATCCAGTTGGTTGAGACTCGAGGTGGTCAGTGCCCTCCCGGATGCTTTTCCTCCACTTAGGGCAGTCTTTGGCCAGGGTCTCCCAGGTGTTGGTGGGGATGTTGCACTTTATCAAGGATGCCTTGAGCGTGTCCTGGAAACGTTTCCTCTGCCCACCTGGGACTCGCTTGCCGTGTAGGAGTTCCGAGTAGAGCGCTTGCTTTGGGAGTCTTGTGTCGGGCATGCAGACAATGTGGCCTGCCCAGCGTAGCTGGTCGAGTGTGGTCAGTGCTTCGGTGCTGGGCATGTTGGCCTAATCGAGAACACTGACGTTGGTGCGTCCGTCCTCCCAGGGGATTTGCAGGATCTTGCGGAGGCATCGTTGGTGGTATTTCTCCAGCGCTTTGAGATGTGGTGACCAGAACTGCACACAGCACTCCAGCTGTGGCCTAACCAGAAGAAGGTGGTTCTAGTTAAGTCACTGGGACTGATTTTCGGGCAGAGGGTATAACAGGTGACCAACACAACACTGCCTGTTTCACATCTCTGCGCACGTACTGTTTTGTCTCCGCTGTGTAGAAATTCATCGTGGGCGATAGGGCAAAACGGGTGGTATGGAATGGCTGCCTGTTATACTGTGGCAGTCAGAGGTGCAATATATTGATATATCGCCCGGCACGAATTTCTACTGCACAAAGTCAGAAATAGGACCAGCTAATATCATTCCAGCCACCCGCTAATGTGTTTCTCAGCAATACGCTGAAAACACAAAAGGATAACTGCGCTTCCACATAAAATAAACGGCATATCTTAAAATAAGTCTCCTGGTTCAAGCTGAGAGTTGGCACTATTATAAAAGCAACAAAGGGGTGGTCTCCCCATCACACTAAACCTGAAGCGGAGCAAAAAGCAAAATGCTGCGGATGCTGGAAATCTGAAATAAGGAGAGAAAATACCTGGAAACGCTCAGCAGGTCAGGCAGCATTTGTGGAGAGACAGGCGGTGTTGTGTCGGTCACAGTTAATGGGCCTTAATTTGCGGCCCTTACGGATGTGTACTAGGTGCGCACGCGCCCGTAGGGGCCCCTCAAGTTCAGGATTTAGGCATGCAATGTTCATACGATGAAACCCGGAACTTGCGATCTCTCAAGATTTCTCTCGACAGATCACCACATCCCCGGTAGAAGGGCCTCTGTGGGCGGAGAGTTCGGCTATTTGCCCAGCGAATGTCCGTGAGATTCTTATGCCCAATAAAAGCCAGCGTAAGGCCTGTTTTTACCAGCGTAAGGCTTTAAAACAACATAAGAATAAAATTTTATCACTCATTTACAATTGAAAACCCTGTCCTCTAAGGTACATTTATTTTTAGCCCCATTAAAACATGCAACTTTATTTGTTAAAAAATTACATTTTTGTTTCAAATGTTTATTTAAATGTAATTTTAATTAATGTTAAATATGTCATTTTTTTTTTATTGATTTGATGGCCGGAGGTATTTTTGGGGTATTCCCATCCATACTTATGGGATTTCCGTACGTACGCAAACCCCATAAATATGAAAGGGGATTCACTTCTTTTATTGGTTGGGCCGGCCCATGTGATCCCAGGGGCGTTTGCGAACCGCCTGCACCCCTAGGATACGTGGGCCTCCATGCAGGCCTACGCATAGAGGCCCACGACCATGAGTTTCCGTGGATCCCCTAGGCAGAAGGTAAGTTTGTACATTTTTTGCTGGTTAGAAGCCTCCGACTGCAAATTCAGCCCCAATGTTTCAGGTAGGTGATCTTTCACAGAGTCATCATCATCATAGGCAGTCCCTCGAAGCGAGGATGACTTGCTTCCTTGCCAAAAAGGGATGAGTTCACAGATGTTTCAATGAAGGACCTAATATTCCAGATCCCGAACTACATGTTGAAGGGTGGGAGATGCCTGTGCGTGGATTTGTTTAACGTGTGTTGGCCGTTGCACACCAGCCAGCACACAGGCTTGACAGAGCTAGGTCTTGGTCCAGTGGCAAGGATTAACCAAGACGACTGGAGACCAGCTCTGCTGCACGGGCCTAGTGCGTACACATATATCGCAGTGTGGGCTGGCCTGTGCTGCCCCTGGGCCCTCGTCTCTTCTGGGCCCCAGACTCACACCTCTCCCGGGCCCCAGTCACATTCCTGTGCAGACTCTTGCCCCTCCTTCTCCCCTCATGCTGTGCCTGCCCGCACTGCAATCACAGAGTACATACTAATAAGTAGAGCAAGTCTGGATATATATAATGCGTCATACTGCGATGCACATCATAGCTGGATATGTTTACGTTCAAGCTGACCCTTACAAATAAGACCCACCTTCTAAGTTGCTGGGAAACATGATGGGTCCCTGTGAGAGACGAGCTGACTTGTCTTGACTCTCCCGCATACTGAGGTCACGCTTGTGTCTGGCCGGCAGGCAGCCCTGAGCGCAACGGTTGGGAAGTGAGTCCTTGAGGCAGATCACAACTTCGCAGACCATATAGACTTCTGGATAATCCTCAAACTTAAACACGTCAAAACTGAAGTGCTGCTTCCTCGTGTCATTCGATTGGTAGGTTTTAAACGTTGGATCGTTGGGGCAACTGGAAGAAACCGGGGAAAATACAGTTATGTCTAATTTCATAGCAAACAATCTGTACCATCCGGCTCTGGCGGAATGAGCAGTGTTTCTTTTTATTAGTTCCTGGGATGTGGGCATCGCTGTCAAGGCCGGCATTTATTGCCCATCTCTAATTGCCCCTTGAGAAGGTGGTGGTGAGCCGCCTTCTTGAACCGCTGCAGTCCGTGTGGTGAAGGTGCTCCCACAGTGCTGTTAGGGAGGGAGCTCCAGGATTGTGGCCCAGTGACGATGAAGGAACGGCCGATTTATTTCCAAGTCAGGAGTGTGATGGAACACTCTCCACTTGCCTGGATGAGCGCAGCTCCCACAACACTCAAGAAGCTCGATACTATCCAGGACAAAGCAGCCCGCTTGATTGGCACCCCATCCACCACCTTCAACATCCACTCCCTCCACCACCGGCGCACCGTGGCTGCAGTATGTACCATCTACAAGATGCACTGCAGCAACTCACCAAGGCTTCTTCCACAGCACCTCCCAAACCCGCGTCCTCTACCACCTAGAAGGACAAGGGCAGCAGGCGCATGGGAACACCATTAGCTGCAAATTCCCATCCAAGTTACACAACATTCTGACGTGGAAATATATTGCCTTTTCTTCATCATAGCTGGGTCAAATCCTGGAACTCCCGGTGCAGCTTCTGGGCTGTTACCCAATTTAGGGTCTGGGCGCTAACGGGGCGCTACCGATTACCACCATCACTAAACTCCCACCAAATTTAGCAGGAGTTGGTAGTGGTGCCGCGCCCGGGCAAAAAGTCGCTCGCAACTCGTTAGCGGGCACTAACGAGAGGCGCACTAAACTCTCCGTACAGGACAGGAATTGCCCAGTGCTGCACCGAAATAGCATGCAGCGATTACCCATTCTCAATGAGGCTGTACGTCGTCTTGTGCGAGTTGAGTGAGGGTTCAGACACACAGCTCTCGGTGAATATCTCCACTCCACTGTCCGTTGCATCCACCTCCATCTGAATGTACAGAGCCCCGTTCAGAGCGGGTTGATAAGGGAATTCCAACACTGGGTCATCGAAGGCTGCCGAGCGATAAAATGTAAAGGATACGTTATGGTGTCCCAACTGAGCCACGTGATCGGGCTGGGGCAGGAATGTGATGGTGACAGTCTGAGTGGTCGATAAGTCGCATTTTAATTCGATCTCAAGGCGGTGAATCGCGGTGTGCGGGACCGACCCATAAACCGTATTTACATAACCGATCTGCCCAGTTTCATTCTGTAATATCGGATTAATGAAACAGTTAGCTCATTGCAATAAATAGAGAACATAAGAACATAAGAAATAGGAGCAGGAGTAGGCCATTTGGCCCCTCGAGCCTGCTCCGCCATTCAATAAGATCATGGCTGATCTGATCATGGACTCAGCTCCACTTCCCCGCCCGCTCCCCATAACCCTTCACTCCCTTATCGTTCAAAAATCTGCCTATCTCCGCCTTAAATGCATATTCAACAACATCCTAAGCTTCAGTTAGACGGGTTAAATTGACATTACATTGGAAGCAAAATATACTTTCATGTGTACATGTTCAAGAAACATACTTGGAATCATCATCGGATACTGCCCAATAGAAGTTACATCGGAATAAGAGGAGGACATTTAACCCCTCAAGTCTGTTCTGCCATTCAGTTGCTGATCTGTGACCTAACACCATGTACCCAACTTTTCCCCATATACCTTAATACCGTTGGTTAACAAAAACCTATCAATCTCAGATTTAAAGTTAACAATTGACCCGGCATCAATTGTCGGTTGCGGAAGAGAGTTCCAAACTTTTACCACCCTTTGTGTGCAGACCTGTTTCCTAACCACTCCCGAAAGGCCTGCTTCTAATTTTTATGCCATGCCCCTAGTCCTAGACTCCTCAAGTTTCTAATTTCCAGGGAGAAGTGGCGTCTTTGTTATTTTTTATTTACATTGATGTTCATAACCCACATCCCTCCGTCCGTCCGCTCAGCTTCATTCGCCAGACTCTATTCTCTGATCATTGCTTACGTTAAGAATAAGTGAACTCAAATTTCAAACGTAGAAACACTTTAAACTCCGCTACATTCTAGACGGGAGCTGCTATTAAACCCTGCCAGTAGCCCAAGTTGCCCAATCCCTCGAGTCACCATCACCGTTTACAATGCAGGAATCTTCCTGAAAAACAGGTTAACAAAGCAGTTAATAAGGCCTATGGGATCCTGGGCTTTTTAAATAGAGGCGTAAAATACAAAAGCAAGGAAGTTATGCTAAACCTGTACCTCAATCACTAGTTCGGCCCCAGCCGGTGTATTGTGTCCAATTCTGGGCAGCGCATTTTAGGAAGAATGTGAAGGCTTTGGAGAGGGTACAGATGAGATTTACGAGAATGATTCCAGGGATGAGGGATTGCAGTTACATGGATAGACTGGAGACGCTGGGGTAGTTCTCATCAGAACATAAACAGGTTTAGAGGAGATTTGATAGATGCGTTTATAATCATGAAGGGTTTAGATAGAGTAAATAAGGATAAACTGTTTCCAATGGCTGAAGGGTTGATGATTAGAGGGCACAGATTTAAGGTGATTGGCAAAAGAACCAGAGGCGACATGAGGAAAAACCTTTTTACGCAGCGAGTGGTTAGGGTTTGGAATGCACGGCCTGATTGGGTGCTGGATCAATAGTCGGCTCAAAAGGGAATGGGATAAATACTTGAAGGAGAAAAAATTGCAGGGATGTGGGGAAAGAGCGGGGGAGTAAGATTAGCTGGATCGCTCTTCGAAAGCGCCGGCGCAGACTCGATCGGCCGAATATTCTCCTTCTTTGCAGTACTACCCTATGATTCAATAAAAGGGTAACTTACAACTTATATTGTAGTCTTTTGGCATTTAATGGCCTTACAACCATAGAATCATAGAAATTTATGGCACAGAAGGTAGCCATTCCACCCATCATGTCTGCGCCGATCGAAAAAGAGCTGTCTAGCCTCACCCCACAATATAGCTCTTGGTCCGTAGCCTTGAAGGTTAGGGCACTTTAAGTGCATATCCAAGTACTTTTTAAATGATGAGGGTTTCTGCCTCTACCACCCTTTCAGACAGTAAGTTCCAGACCCCCAGCACCCTCTGGGTGAAGAAATTTCTCAACAACTCCCCTCTAATCCTTCGACCAATTACTTTAAATCTATGCCCCCCTGGTTGTTGACCTCTCTGCCAAGGGAAACAGGTCCTTCGCATTCACTCTATCTAGGCCCCTCATAAAGTTATACACCTCAATAAGGTCTCCCCTCAGCCTCCTCTGTTCCAAAGAAAGAACCCCAGCCTATCCAATCTTGCCTCATAACTAAAATTCTCCTGTCCAGGCAACATCCTCGTCAATCTCCTCTGTACCCTCTCAAGAGAAATCACATCTTTAAGGAAAGTATTCCGTATGCCTTCTTAACCACCTTATCTACCTGGCCTGCTAGCTTCAGGGATCTGTGGACATGCACTCCAAGTTCCCTCTGTTCCTCTACACTTCTCTGTGTCCTACCATTTATTGTGTATTTCCTTTCCTTGTTAGACCTCCCCAAATGCATGACCTCACACTTCTCTGGATTGATCCCATTTGCCACTGTTCTGCTCACCTGACCAGTCCATTGATATATTCCTGCAGTCCACAGTTATCGTCCTCACTATCAACCACAGAGCCAACTTTTTTCTCATCTGAAAACTTCTTAATCATACCCCCTACATTGAATTCCAAATCATTGATATAAAGCACAAAAAGCAAGGGACCCAGCACTGAGCCCTGTGGGACCCCACTGGAAACAGCCTTCCAGTCACAAAAACACCTATCAACCATTGCACTTTGCTTCCTGCCACTGAGCCAAACTTGGATCCAACTTGCCACTTTCCCTTGGATCCCATGGGCTTTTACTTTTTTAATCAATCTGCCACATGGGACTTTGTCAAAGGTCTTGCTGAAATCCATATACACTACATCATACGCACTACCCTCATCGAGTCTCCTCGTTACCTCCTCAAAAAATTCAATCAAGTTAGTCAGACATGACCTTCCCTTAACAAGTCCATGCTGACTATCCTTGATTAATCCATGACTTTCTAAATGAAGATTTATCCTCAGAATTTTTTCCCATATTTTTCTCACCGGGTTAGGCTGACTGGCCTGTAATTACTCGGTCTATCCCTTTCTCCTTTTTTAAACAAAGGTACCACGTTAGCAGTCCTCCAGTCCTCTGGCACCGCACCTGTAGCCAGAGAGGATTGGAAAATGATGGTCAGAGCCTCTGCTATTTCCTCCCTTGCCTCTCTTAACAGCCTGGGATACATTTCATCCGGACCTGGGGATTTATCTACTTTCAAAGATATCACATCCAATATTTCACACTCCTCTTCCTTAACTACAATGTCTGCATTGTCCATCTCCTGTGAAGACAGGCACAAAGTACCCTTTAACAACCATACCCATGTCTTCCACCTCCACACACAGGTTACATTTTTGGTCCCTAATCGGTCCTACTCTTTCCTTCGTTATTCTCTTCCTCTTTATAGATTAATAAAGCATATTTGGGTTTTCCTTGTTTTTACTTGCTATCATTTTCAATCCTTTCTGTGTCGACAGCAACCTATCGCCTAATCTTCTTCATACTCCCATCCGCTGACCCCACCACCACCCATTCAGACCCATTTTCTCAACCGCCCGACTCCCACTGAAGACTGATTTGGCAAAATTCACTGAACCACCCGGTTGCCAGTCGATGCGAGAATATAAACCAACACCTACAATGATTGTGGAGCCACAGGAATCAAACGGAGCTGTGATAATGGCCCAGTTCTCGTCACTCTGACTGGCATGGCAGATAGGGTCAATGAGGTGAACATCAGCAATAGACAGCCCCACACTGGCGAGCACACTGGTCGGGAAGGTGTAGACAGCAGCCTGAGGCAGACAGATCAACGATGCCTGTCCTCCTTGTTCTGAGTGCATAAAACAAAGATTCATATGACAGCTATAAGTCCCGTTTATTCCAGAAACCCAGCGGTTATTGCACAGATGTTTACTATACAAAGAAGGAGCGAATACAAACACAATGCATTGGACGGAGTTCCGGCGGAGGTTTTCCTTCTTGTCAGCCGTAACCTCGACGCTTCCTCGGGTTTTCCGTCACACTTACGGCGGTAATTGGGAAGACCCTCATAGAACCATAAAATCACAGAATCATAGAACGGTTGCAGCACGGAAGAAGGCTATTCGTCCCATCGAGCCCATGCCGGCCGGCTCTCTACAAGAGCACCTCAGCTAGCCCCACTCCCCCGTCCTTGCCCCATAGCCCTGCAATTGTTTTTCTTTCAGGCACTTCTCTAACTCCCTTTTGAAAGCAGTGATTGAGTCTGCCTCCACCACCCTTTCAGGCAGATCCTAACCACTCGCTGCGTAAAAATAGTGCTTTCTTATGTCCAAATATTGTACGGAGCATGGTGCCTTTAGTTCTGGTCACACAGTGAACACGTGGGATGCGTATCGGTAAGGACAAAAGATCTTGAGCTATATTGTCAGACCGAAACCTTGGAAGGTTTGCACTCTGAGCTTTTCTGGAGAATGGGCTAAATTCCACCGAGTTCCCCCAGCTCCTTTGGCAGATGAAATGAAAGCACGGCAGTGCCGATTGCTTTATTGGGAGTACAGGGATTGTTTGGTAGGTTGCTTTTCCTGGTTCCATCCTTTCCTGTGTGCGTGCCTGTTCTGAGGCTGACCGTTCCCATCATCTCAATCCCGTCGGAAGGTGGCCAAAAGGAGCGGTATGGAGATCAACTCAACGCATCAGGCAGAAATCGGCTTCAGTAGAAGTGAATAACAAGCGGGTTTAGAACAGGGAGTGGATGCGCCAGCACTCATGTAGCGCTGTTGCCCAAATTAATTTCTACCCCACAGTAACGCATAAACATGAAAAGATTCCATTCCAATGGACAATGAGGCTTTCTTGGGATGCATTCCTCCAGTGAAACAGGTGCCTTTTTCTCAGATTGATTTTTGGACTCGAGGGGAATCAAGGGATATGGGAATCATAAGAACATAAGAAATAGGAGCAGGAGTAGGCCATTCGGCCCCTCGAGCCTGCTCCGCCATTGAATAAGAGCATGGCTGATCTTCTGCTTCAACTGCACTTTCCTGCACTCTCCCCATGTCCCTTGATTCCCTCAATATTCAAAAATCCAACGATCTCTGTCCTGCATATACTCAACGAATTCTCTTGAATATAACTCCCCTGCTCTTCTTCGAAATCGTGCCGTGGGATCTTTTAGGTCCGCTTGAGAGGGCAGAGGGAGCCCCGGTTTAACGTCTCATCTGAAAGACCACACCTCGGACAGTGCAGCACTCCCTCAGCACTGCACTGGGAGAGTCAGTCCAGATTCATGTGCTCAAGTCCCTGGAGTGTGACTTGAACCCACAGCCTTCTGACTCAGAGTCGAGAGTGCTACCCACTGAGCCACAGCTGACATGTCCGCTCCGGTACAGTTGTAATAAAACGGAGCCTTGTAAAGCATGTTGGTGTAATAGTGAGGGAGCGCCTCATCAACCTCCCTCAGCAATCCGCAAAGATTTCATGTACAATTAATTGTTTTGAAATGCATTCACTATTACATGGACTAATGCAGCCGTGCATGGCACGCATTCGACTAACAGCAATGGGATGAAAGAGCGATTATTCTGTCGTTGGTAGCGTTGTTTGAGGGAAAATTGTTGCTCAGGTCTGGAGGGATCTTCAACCTACATATAATCAGGAAAATATGGCCTGAGTTATTGTCCCGTTGTGGGAGCAAGACCTCTGATGATGCAGCACGCACCTGATTGTGCACTGGATTGTCTCAGTAAGTTGTGCGATGAAGCCTTGGCACTTGAACCCATAATCCTCTGACTGAGCAATTGTTGCACATTTGGGGTGAGAAATCCACATCGATTGCGTCCCCCGGGGCGCTAACGGGACGCAAACGATTTCCCGACCGGGCGGTAGGGGGGGGGGAGGTGTTGCTACCGTCTCCCGTGAAATTGCGCGGAAGTTAGCGGAGGCACAAACCGGCATCGCCCCGCTCCCACCCAGTAGCGTCCTGGGCCGCTGCGCCAGCGATGGTGACGTCATCGGCGCGTGCAGCAACCCGTTTTCACGCCGGAGCGGAAAATGGCCAGCGCCCCGCGGGGCCCCTGTGGGCGATGTCAGTGCCAGCCTTGTGGGGTGCGAGAAGTAAGGCGGAGGGGTGTGCCGCCATTTTCTTTTTGCTGACTTACCGGTCGGGAGATTCGCGGCCGATTTCGCGGAGCCCGTGCCGTGCTGGTGGCCTAGTGGAGGCCCCTCGCCCCACTGCAGAGCTCCCATTAAAGGAAGGGGAACGTTCTGAGCTCGCGTCCGCGCTACGTGGAGGGGCCGTGTAGCGCTGCAACATGCGCGTGCTTACTGACCAGATCCCGCTCCCGAGAGGAAGTGGAGCACCCGACATAGCGCTCCACCTCCTCTTGGGGGCGGTAACCCCAATTTCGTGGCCGGGACAGGACTTGCGTGCCCAGCGGTTACCACCCCCAAACGGGCCGCTACCAAATTTCGCCCTCCTTGGATTTTTAATGACCCTGAAATCCCAGCCTCACCTGGTCCATCCGGAATATGTATGGACCCGGCGGGGCCTCGCAAAAGCCGGTTTTTTGGTGCGCAATGCGCCGAAAACCAGCTTTTCCGATCTGTCAAGACATCTCTTGACTAATCCTCCACATCCCCGGGAGAAGGACATCCGCGGGGCAAAGATTAGGCTAATTGCCAATCTCTTGCCCAGTGAATGTCCTTCAAACGTTTACGCCTGGTAAAAAGCAGGCGCATAGCTTACTTTTACCAGTGTACGAGTTTTAAAACATATAAAAATAAAATTTAAATACACATTTTTATAGTAAAAACCTTGTCCGATAAGGTAAGTTTATTTTAAACCCTATTAAAACACATTAAAAAAAAATCCCCAAAATATACTTTTTTCTAAAACATTTAATTAATTTTAATTTCAATTAATTTTAAATATGTGTGGGTTTTTTTTATTTATTATCTTGTGTTTGGGTGTTTTAGGGGGTTATTCTCACTGATAGTAATGGAAACTTGTAAAATCAGAGTTCCCATTATTATCAATGAGAATACTGCAGCGTGATTAGTTGTGTGCCTCCAGCTTCTCTCTCCGTATCTAGAAGACTTGGACGGGCTGCGAAGCGTGTAGAAAGAAGGCCTCCGACCGGAATCCAAGGCACCTCCGGGACCACCAGATACTTTCGTAGCGAGATTTCGGGTCAGAGGCGTTCGTCCGAAGGAAGCCGGCAACCGGAATTTCAGGGCCAATAATTTCCGCGCTTTTTTGTAAATCCTGAAAACGGACAGTGTAATGTATTTGTTTCATGGGTTCTTTGCTTAAGAATTCATAGCAACACATTGCTATTGAGAACTAGTTGGTTTATTAACAAAGGTTTAACAATCACACTGCACATTACCAGTTCATCCAGCAGGCTCACAACCACCTGTCCCACCGTGGATCCCCCGAACCCAACTGGCTGGGGTTTTATTGAGTCTTGTGAACATCACGTGACTGGTTAAGCCACTCACAATGCAACAGCTCTAGCAGCCTGGAGGGTCGGCTGGACAGTGACAGAAAGAAAAGCCAGAACACAAGCACATCTTCAGAGGAGCAGAAAAAAAAAAGACGGGTGCATACATCACAGTGGGGAAGGAAAGCTTACCTGCACTGCTTCGTTTGCTGCCCATCGAATATCCGTAGGCATCGTTATACCGAATTCCATAGACGTATATCCCAAAGACCATTGAATAATGGGAAATAATGTGGCGCCCCCCAGCTTGTCCCAGATAAACTCTGGTGGCAGTGAATTTTGAGAAGGTGGTATTCTCTGACGGATACATGGCCAGCGGAAGTCCATCCAGTGCGATCTCGGCAGCACTGGGCCCAGGTGAGATGACCATGATGTAGCTGTGATACACCGGCATGGTCACGAAAGTGTAGTCATTGCTGAAGAAGGCGGAGGGGATCACATTCACCACGTAGGGGTCAAAACTGGAGATCTTGGAGTTGCGCCCTCCCGTGCACAGGTAGGTCACCTGGACAGGCTTGGACGAGTCCACTGTCATCCCCCCGCTCACGGTCAGGTCGACGTGGGCACCCTTGGGGAGCACTAGCTGCCTACTCCCTTCCCCTGTGCGAACGTGCACGGCCGTGTCGTCCTGGGCGGCCAGGATGGTGACCAGATCGCGCCTCTCTTTGGCCACTAAGGGGAAAACAGCGAACGACTCGCCCCACTTCGCCACCGGCAATAGCTGCTCGGCAATGTAGCCGCAGTCGCCGTCGGAAAACCAAAGGCAGCTGCCCCCGGTGAACACGGCGACGGGCGTGGTGGACACCACGCTTGTTCCCGTTAGGTCCCGGTAGCTCTGAAACTGGACAGCCTGCGCTGGTCCCATCGCAAAGGAGAAGCTCTGCCGGTCAGAGTACTCGGTGCCGTTGAAGGTCAGCGAGCCGGCCACGGTCACAGTGACCTCCGCGGGCCGGTCTCCGCTGGCGATGGCAAACTGCTTGGTGTCCGAGCCATCCCCATCGTAAGTCATCACAAAGTAGTGCGTGCCATATTCGGCGGCCGGCACGCCCAGCATCGCGGCCGACAAGTAGGTCTTGGCGATGAGCAGGTATAGGGAGATGTCTTGGTCGGCCGTCACTGTGATCGCTTTCCCTGAGAACTCGGCCAGCCGGAGCATGAAGGAGGAATCGAGAGTCAGCACCCTGGTGCTGTTGGCGGCCACCAGCACCGATCGATCGCAGTGCGGCACCGAGACTCTGACCGACACGGTGGCTGGCCTCTCGTAGGCGACCAGGTGCAATTCAAGCCGGGCGCTGTTGAGGTTTTGAAGGAAAGCCACAATGAACTTCCTGCCAGAGGTGGAAGGTCGTGCAGAACCTGTGTTGCAAAGTATTACAAAGTGTTTACAGCACATGAATTCAACAGGAAGTAATCCTCTAATAAGAACTTAAGAAATAGGAGCAGGAAAAGGCCATTTGACCCCTCGAGCCTGCTCCGCCATTCAATAAGATCATGGCTGATCTGATCATGGACTCAGCTCCACTTCCCTGCCCGCTCCCCATAACCCTTTACTCCCTTATCATTCATAAACCTGTCTATCGCCACCTTAAATATATTCAATGACCCAGCCTCCGCAGTTCTCTGGGGTAGAAAATTCCATAGACGCACAACCCTCTGAGAGAAGAAATTTCTCCTCATTTCCATTTTAAATGGGCAGCCCCTTATTCAGAAACAGCACCGTGATAATGGCCAGATGTGATGTTGATTGAGGGATAAATATTGGCCAGGACACCGGGAATAACTCCCACGGTCTTCTTCGAAATAGTGTCGTGGGATCTTTTACCTCCACCCGAGAGAGCAGATGGGGCCTCGGTTTAACGTCTCATCTGAAAGACAGTCTGACTCCCTCAGCACTGCACTGGGAGTGTCGGTCTAGATTTTTGTGCTCAAGTCTCTGGAGTGGGACTTGAACCCACAACCTTCTGGCAATAGGAGTAGGCACTCAACGGAAAGACACTCAAGGTCTCAGATGGTCGGAGAAACTTGGAGGGATCAAACATAATTACCTGAAAGTGTAAATACACAGGCAAATCCATAAAACGGTTAATACAATTTTGGGTTTTATGAATAGGGGCATCAAGTACAATAGCAATGAAGCAATGACGAATTTGTATAAAATACTGATTAGGTCACGGTTAGAGAACTGCGTGCAGTTTTGGGCTGGGCGTTAATAGAAATGACGTCAAAGGCATAGACACTGCACAGTAGTAAATTCAACAGTATGATCCCAGGGCTGGGTAATGTTAGTTATGAGGAGAGACTTGGGAATATCTCAGAGAAGGCTGAGGAGATTTAATAGATTTTTTTTTTATTGATAGAATGAATAGGGAAATATTATTTCCTCTGGTTGAGTTAGCTAAAAAGGAGCCATCAATTATCATTAAGAGAAAGCGCAAAATGGTTAGGAGAAATGTCTTGACACAGAGGGTGTTGGAGCATGGAATGTTTGGCCAAAGGGAATGGTTGAGACTGGGACAATTGCATCTTTTCAGGGAACATTGGATAAGTAATTGAAACAGAGAAAGACATAGGCCACTGAGAGAGAGAAAGAGAGAGAGAGAGAAAGTATGGCTCAGAGACTTGGACCAGGTACAGTCGACACCTCAAGTTACTGGAGAAATATCACCAACGATGTCTCCACAAGATCCTACAAATCCCCTGGGAGGACAGACGCACCAACATTAGTGTTCTTGACCAGGCCAACATCCCCAGCATTGAAGCACTGACCACACTCGATCAGCTCCGCTGGGCAGACCACATTGTCCACATGCCAGACACGAGACTCCCAAAGCAAGTGCTCTGCTCGGAACTCCTTCATGGCAAATGAACCAAAGGTGGGCAGAGGAAACGTTTCAAGGACACCCTCAAAGCCTCCCTGATAAAGTGCAACATCCCCACTGACACCTGGGAGTCCCTGGCCAAAGACCGCCCTGCGTGGAAGAAGTGCATTTGTGAAATGCACTGAGTACCTCGAGTCTCGTCGCTGAGAGCATGAAGAAACCAAGCGCAGGCAGCGGAAGGAGCGTGCAGCAAACCAGTTCCACCCTCCCTTTCCTCCAACCACAGTCTGTCCCACCTGTGACAGAGACTGTGGTTCTCGTATTGGACTGTTCAGCCACCTAAGGACTCATTTTAAGAGTGGAAGCAAGTCTTCCTCGATTCCGAGGGACTGCCTATGATGATGATGAAGGTTTAGTTTAGGATTTCTCTAACAAAGAGCCAGCACTAACACAAGGGACTGAACAGTCTCTTCAGTGCTGTAAACGTCGATGGTTCGATGGTTAGTTGGAGGGGGAAGAGGTTTCAATTTTGCAGTAAATACCCAAAAAGACCAAATTTACCCCATAGTGTCAACTATGGCTCAGTGGGTAGTACACTTGCCTCTGAGTTAGAAGGGTTGTGGGTTCAAGTCCCACTTCAGAAACTTAAGCACAAAAATCTGGCACTCCCAGTGCAATGCTGAGGGAGTGCTGCACTGTCAGAGCTGCTGTCTTTTGGATGAGACGATAAACCGAGGCCCCGTCTGCTCTCTCAGGTGGACGTTAAAGATCCCATAGCACTATCTTGAAGAAGAACAGGGGAGTTATCCCCAGTGTTCTGGGGCCAATATTTATCCTTTAATCAACGTAACAAAAACACAGATTATTACACTGCCATTTGTGGGAGTTTGCTTGTGCGCAAATTGGCTACCGCGTTTCCCACAATACAACAGTAATTACACTTCAAAAGTACTTCCTTGGCTGTAAAGCACTTTGAGATGTCCGTTGGTCATGAAAGGCGCTATATAAATGCAAGTCTTTCTTTCTTTATCTCATAAAGCATAAAGACCAGGGGAATGTATATCCCATGGAGCAGCGGAGTTTGTCGTCAAATTCAACGCAGGTTTCCATCTGACTGCCTCACCCAGGTTCACGGGAATGGTGAATAGGGACATTGGGAGGGCAGAACTTTGATCGGTTTCATGTCTTTAGTTCTCGCACAGAGAGTTAAAGCAAGCAAGGGATCAATCTCCTTCGCAATTGTCTCAGTCACCACCAGTGGGTTAAAATGAGCACCTTTAAGTGGTTGCTCCTGACACCTGCGAACTGGATGTTGCCATGACAGGTACAAAAACAACTTGCATTTACATAGCACCTTTAAAGTAGTAAAACATCCCAAGGCGCTTCACCGGAGCGTAATTTGACACCGAGCCACGAAAAGACCCATTCGGGCAGATGAGCGAAAGCTTGGTCCACGAGCTAGGTTGGAAGGAGCAGCCAACAGGAGGAGAGAGAGGTGGAGAGGGGTAGAGATTTAGGGAGGGAATTCCAGAGCTTCGGGCCTTGGGAGCTGAAGGCACGGTGGAGCGATGAAAATCAGGGATGTGCAAGGGGGCCAGAATTGGAGGAGAGCAGAAATTTCGGGAAGGTTGTGGGGCTGGAGGTGGTTACAGAGATAGGGAGGGGGGGCGAAGCCAGGGAGGGATTTGAAAACAAGGATGAGAATTTTAAAAGTGAGGCGTTGCCGGACCAGGAGCCAATGTAGGTCAGCGAGCACGCAGTGATGTGCGAACGGGACTTGGTGCGAGTTAGGACACGGGCAGCTGAGTTTTGGATGGTGGAAGGCCAGCCTGGAGATTATTGGAATAGACAAGTCTGAAGTTAGCAAAGGAAGGAAAATCGAAGAGCAGATCTTCCGTGGCATATGATGGAAGCCGATTACCTGGATAATATTTCAGTAAAATAATTAACTGCAACTCCTGTTTAAATACAAGAATCAACGTCCTTGTTTTAGTAAATCTTAACCTGCAGCAAACCCAGCGATAGAGCGGACAGACCCTGACGGAGCGGGTCTGAGAGCACAGGCAGGGCAATGGTTACCAACACTGGACACAGAAGATATTGACAGTAAATTGAGTTGAGCTCTGTCCTCACCGTTGCAGTCGATCACCGAGTAAAACAGCAAGATGTAGAAACACTTCATGGGCCCAGGAACTGCCATTTCCACCAGTGCCTCTGATCCTCTCAACATCCAGTCCAATTAAACCTTTATTTATAGTTCCGTGCTGTCAGAAATAGTCAGCGCTACACTGTGAGGAGCATATGTTTCTGACAGGTCGGAAGAACGGAACATTAATATTATAATCTATCCAGTATTATCGAAGCTGTGAGTTCTGAATGCGTTCACCGGCCGGCGGTATGCTGCGGGTTGGAACCGACCACCCGAATCCAGAGACACGTCACGGCAGGATCACAGAACATGTTCATTATTAACACGATGGGGCGCACTGGTCAATATTTATCCCTCAACCCACACCACTAAAAAACTGATTATTTGAACATTATCTCATGGCTGTCTGTGGGAGCTTGCTGTGCGCAAATTGGCTACCGCGTTTCCACACAAAAACAGTGACTACACTTCAATAAGTACTTCAATGGCTAGAACACGCTTTGGACATCCCGAGGTCATCAAAGGCGCTATATAAAGGCAAGTCCTTCTTTATTTCTTTCTCTCTCTCTTTCTTTCTCTCTACCTCTCCTTCTTTCTCTCTCTCTTTCTCTCTCTCTCTCATTCTTTCTTTCCCTCTTTCTTTCTCTCTCTTCCTTTCTGTCTTTCTCTCTCTTTTTCTTTCTATCTCGTTCTTTCTCTCTTTCTTTCTCTCTCTTTTTCTCTCCCTCTCTTTATTTCTCTCTTTCTTTCTTTCTCTCTCTTTCTCTTTTTCCTTCTCTTTCTCTCTTTCTTTCTTTCCCTCTCTCTTTCTGAAAGCAGCAGCTATGGGGGCCGGAAGATGAGTTCAGCCCATCAGAAACTGTTTGCGATTCATTGCATCTTAGTAAATGCCGATTACAGTCTGCATGATCTGAGCTGTTTTGAAAGGTTCCCTCTTGTGAAACATAGAAACATAGAAACATAGAAAATAGGTGCAGGAGTAGGCCATTCGGCCCTTCTAGCCTGCACCGCCATTCAATGAGTTCATGGCTGAACATTCAACTTCAGTACCCCATTCCTGCTTTCTCACCATACCCCTTGATCCCCCGAGTAGTAAGGACCTCATCTAACTCCTTTTTGAATATATTTAGTGAATTGGCCTCAACAACTTTCTGAGGTAGAGAATTCCACAGGTTCACCACTCTCTGGGTGAAGAAGTTCCTCCGCATCTCGGTCCTAAATGGCTTACCCCTTATCCTTAGACTGTGACCTCTGGTTCTGGACTTCCCCAACATTGGGAACATTCTTCCTGCATCTAACCTGTCTAACCCCGTCAGAATTTTAAATGTTTCTATGAGGTCCCCTCTCATTCTTCTGAACTCCAGTGAATACAAGCCCAGTTGATCCAGTCTTTCTTGATAGGTCAGTCCCACCATCCCGGGAATCAGTCTGGTGAACCTTCGCTGCACTCCCTCAATAGCAAGAATGTCCTTCCTCAAGTTAGGAGACCAAAACTGTACACAATACTCCAGGTGTGGCCTCACCAAGGCCCTGTACAACTGTAGCAACACCTCCCTGACCCTGTACTCAAATCCCCTTGCTATGAAGGCCAACATGCCATTTGCTTTCTTAACCGCCTGCTGCACCTGCATGCCAACCTTCAATGACTGATGTACCACAACACCCAAGTCTCTTTGCACCTCCCCTTTTCCTAATCTGTCACCATTCAGATAATAGTCTGTCTCTCTGTTTTTACCACCAAAGTGGATAACCTCACATTTATCCACATTATACTTCATCTGCCATGCATTTGCCCACTCACCTAACCTATCCAAGTCACTCTGCAGCCTCACAGCATCCTCCTCGCAGCTCACACTGCAACCCAACTTAGTGTCATCCGCAAATTTGGAGATACTACATTTAATCCCCTCATCTAAATCATTAATGTACAGTGTAAACAGCTGGGGCCCCAGCACAGAACCTTGCGGTACCCCACTAGTCACTGCCTGCCATTCTGAAAAGTACCTATTTACTCCTACTCATTTGCTTCCTGTCTGACAACCAGTTCTCAATCCATGTCAGCACATTACCCCCAATCCCATGTGCTTTAACTTTGCACATTAATCTCTTGTGTGAGACCTTGTCGAAAGCCTTCTGAAAGTCCAAATACACCACATCAACTGGTTCTCCCTTGTCCACTCTGCTGGAAACATCCTCAAAAAATTCCAGAAGATTTGTCAAGCATGATTTCCCTTTCACAAATCCATGCTGACTTGGACCTATCATGTCACCACTTTCCAAATGCGCTGCTATGACATCCTTAATAATTGACTCCATCATTTTACCCACTACCGATGTCAGGCTGACTGGTCTATAATTCCCTGTTTTCTCTCTCCCTCCTTTTTTAAAAAGTGGGGTTACATTGGCTACCCTCCACTCTATAGGAACTGATCCAGAGTCAATGGAATGTTGGAAAATGACTGTCAATGCATCCACTATTTCCAAGGCCACCTCCTTAAGTACTCTGGGATGCAGTCCATCAGGCCCTGGGGATTTATCGGCCTTCAATCCCATCAATTTCCCCAACACAATTTCCCGGCTAATAAGGATTTCCCTCAGTTCCTCCTCCTTACTAGACCCCCCGACCCCTTTTATAACCGGAAGGTTGTTTATGTCCTCCTTTGTGAATACCGAACCAAAGTACTTGTTCAATTGGTCCGCCATTTCTTTGTTCCCCGTTATGACTTCCCCTGATTCTGACTGCAGGGGACCTACGTTTGTCTTTACTAACCTTTTTCTCTTTATATATCTATAGAAAGTTTTGCAATTCGTCTTAATGTTCCCTGCAAGCTTCTTCTCATACTCCATTTTCCCTGCCCTAATCAAACCCTTTGTCCTCCTCTGCTGAGTTCTAAATTTCTCCCAGTCTCCGGGTTCACTGCTATTTCTGGCCAATTTGTATGCCACTTCCTTGGCTTTAATACTATCCCTGATTTCCCTTGATAGTCACGGTTGAGCCATCTTCCCTTTTTTATTTTTACGACAGACAGGAATGTACAATTGTTGTAGTTCATCCATGCGGTCTCTAAATGTCTGCCATTGCCCATCCACAGTCAACCCCTTAAGTATCATTCGCCAATCCATCCCAGCCAATTCACGCCTTATACCTTCAAAGTTAGCCTTCTTTAAGTTCTGGACCATGGTCTCTGAATTAACTGTTTCATTCTCCATCCTAATGCAGAATTCCACCATATTATGGTCACTCTTCCCCAAGGGGCCTCGCACAACGAGATTGCTAATTAATCCTCTCTCATTACATAACACCCAGTCTAAGATGGCCTCCCCCCTAGTTGGTTCCTCGACATATTGGTCTAAAAAACCATCCCTTATGCACTCCAGGAAATCCTCCTCCACCGTATTGCTTCCAGTTTGGTTAGCCCAATCTATGTGCATATTAAAGTCACCCATCATAACTGCTGCACCTTTATTGCATGCACCCCTAATTTCCTGTTTGATGCCCTCCCGAACATCACCACTACTGTTTGGAGGTCTGTACACAACTCCCACTAACGTTTTTTGCCCTTTGGTGTTCTGTAGCTCTACCCATATAGATTCCACATCATCCAAGCTAATGTCCTTCCTAACTATTGCCTTAATCTCCTCCTTAACCAGCAATGCTACCCCACCTCCTTTTCCTTTTATTCTATCCTTCCTGAATGTTGAATACCCCTGGATGTTGAGTTCCCAGCCCTGATCATCCTGGAGCCACGTCTCCATAATCCCAATCACATCATATTTGTTAACATCTATTTGCACAGTTAATTCATCCACCTTATTGCGGATACTCCAGGTGAAGTTGCTTTCAGCAATGTGGTAACGTATCCCCTGAACTTCTGGTCGATGCAATAAGTTTGGGGCTTTATATTTTAAATGGTGCATTACTTGCTGCTAGAAAATGAGTGAAATTCTGCTCTTTTGCCTGCTGTCGGCGATTCTTGGCTGTCACTGAGATTAATGTGGTTTCCAGGGACACAAGTCCAATAACCTCAGGGCTGCCAATCTCACACCTGGAAGAATTCTCACTGGTGCTTGTACAGGCTGGACATTTACAAGGTCAAAGCTTGGAGTTCATGTCAAGGATCAGATTAGGTCTCGGAGTACCTGGTATTACCAGGTGGATAAGGTGCTTTCCCTGCCCTTGCACTTGCTTAGATACATGAGTCATCAGATGATCATGTATTCTGGTCTCTCCTCCGCACTGTGCCATGTGGGTAACTGCCAGCACCATTAGGATGATCACCTGGAGCATGCCGTCAACTCCAGCACATTGCCCGCATTCACTTCTGATGCACATGCAGGTCAGGAGTGAGCACCAGCGCTGAAATGGAATTACCATGGATACTGATCGAGTGCAAAATATTGTCCAGATTATAAACGTTTCTGTTACGTATTGTCCAGGTACATTGAATGTAGAAGTACAATGGTGCACCACAGAGGGCGCTGTGGTGGGAGACCTGAAAGTACCTGCAAGACAGAGTATAAAAGGCTGCCCACCACACCTGAGAGGCACTCTGGAGTTACACAATAAAGGACTGAGGTCACAGCAGTTACTACAACACCAGACCGTGTGGAGTCAGTGATTGGAGTGCTACATACATCACATTGGCGACAAGGACACGGACGAACGTCACACAACTATGGCTACTCTGGGCTCATTAAAGGATTTTACGATGGGAATGATTGGGTGGCCTTAACGGAAAGGCTCGAGTACTACTTCACAGCAAACGACCTGACGGGGAGCACGGACGCACTGAGAGAGAAGCGTAAGGCGATATTACTTTCCAGCTGTGGCGATGAGGTTTACTGTCTCATCAGGGATTTGCTGGCACCCGAGAGCACCAGGGACAAGTCATATGAGGAGCTGGTCATACTCATTCGTGACCAACTTAAAGCGAAGGAGAGTATCCTCGCGGCCTGGTACAAATTCTACCACCACTGCAGACCTGAGGGCCAGGATGTCACCAAATATGCTGCGGACCTCAGGAGACTCGCGGCGGCGTGTGATCTTTGCACGCACCTTGAAGGCACGTTGCGAGACGTTTTTGTTATGGGGATTGGCCATGAGGGTCTCCTTCACAAGCTGTTATCCATGGAACCTACAGTCACCCTGAAGCAAGCCATCACCATCAGCCGGGCATATATGACCTCGACTTGCAGCACCAAGCAGATGATCCACACAGTCTCGAACCCGGCAGGTACTATTCACAGGATAGCGCCCACCACGGACAAAACTGCAGAACGTGGCTCTGCCCAGGGCAGAGAGCACGGACCTCGGGGTCCTGGAACTCAGAGTCCGCCGAGGGGGGCTAATCGAGTAGCACCATGCTGGCGGTGCGGAGGAAGCCATGGGGCTCACCGGTGCAGGTTTGCGGAGTATACGTGCAATACCTGCCACACGAAAGGCCGCCTTCAGCGTATGTGTAAAAGAAACCTGACTCACCATCTGGCTGAGGAGATGGTAGAGGATCCATTTTCCAGTGAGGAGCAGGCAGAAGACGAGGCGTTGTTTGGACTGTACGCGTGTACCGACGGTTTGGCCCCGGTGATTATGGAGGTCAAGAATAACGGAGTCGCAGTGAGTATGGAAGTGGACACTGGATCGTGTCCGTCGTTGATGAGTCAGGAAACTTTTGATAAACTGTGGGTCAACTCAGCTGCACGACCCAAGCTGGTCCCGGTCACGGCAAAGCTGCACACCTACAACAGGGAACTGATACCTGTTCTTGGCAGAGCGGATGTGCAGATATCTCACGGGGGCGAGACGCAGGGTTTACCTTTGTGGGTCATTGCAGGCGATGGGCCGACTCTTCTCGGCAGGAGGTGGATGGGAAAGGTCCGTGGGAGCTGGGAAGACTTCACTGCCCCCCCCCCTCTCCCCCCCGCCCCCAGTTCCAAACCCTGCAGCCCCAACCCTGGAAGAGCAGCTTTTCAACCCGGCTGCAGGAGCAGAGGCCACAGGAGAGGTGGCACCAGCGGCGGCGGAGGCTACGGAGACGGCAGGTACGACTCGGGAGAACCCGATTTCTCGGACAGATGCAGGAGCCAGAGCAGAGGATACGGCCAGATTCAAGATCCTGTTTTGGCTGTTTCCTTTCCTTCTTTCTCCGTTATTTCTTCTTTTCCAGAGAGTAAAACGGCAGGCCAGCGAGCTCAAGATGGCGGCTGCAGAGCTCTGCAAAGAACAAAGGCAAGCAGTACAACTAAAATGGCGGCGCCCAAGCCTCGTGGGAACCACAAGATGGCGTCTTAAAAGGGAAATGCACCTGGGAGTCTTAAAAAGGCCTTACACCGTTGGTGGTCCCCACAAAGAGACTTTTGTAAGGCAAGAGTGAGTCTAAATGAGCAATGTAATGTAGGATGATGGATTTATGATAAGAATTAATATGTTAATGCTGAATGGTTACTCTGTTTAAAATAATGGATATGAATTACGATTTATGATAAGAGTTAATATTTTAATGCTGAATGGTTACTGTGTTTAAGATTATGGATATGAATTACGAAAAGAGTTAATACCACGAGGTACAAGTAAAAGGGATATGGACCCTTGACTAACATGACCAATGGGCTAATGCGATTTTTGATTTAGGTGATTCATGCAATGGTTCAGTGGCTGCTAAGGCGACTACTTCATGAGAACAGAGGCAACGCACCAGTTGCGATACCCTGTCTCAGCGCAGCCCATTACCTCGGGCAAAATGGGGCTGTGTACCCCCACCATACCTCACCCAGAGGAGCTGGGATTAATTAACTGTTCAGTGTACCTGAAACCTTTTGACATAACATCTGTACCACATATTATATGTACCATACAAATGTACTGTCTATGTATACCTGTTGGAGGTTATGCTCGTGTACTTTATCCACTATGTAAGGACTGCAAATACCACATGTATGCACCGGGTCCATGGGGGAGAAGAGGGAAGTGGATGGTCATGAACCCACACTCACAAATCAACCAGAACGAACAAGGCCGAGATCACCGACAATGGCTTTTGGAACTGGGGGGGGGGAATGAGATTTTATGTATTGTTCAGGTACGTTAAATGTATAAGTACAATGAACAGAGGGCGCTGTGATGGGAGACCTGAAAGTACCTGTGAGACAGAGTATAAAAGGCTGCCCACCACACCTGAGAGGCACTCTGGAGTCAGACAATAAGGACTGAGGTCACAGCAGTTACTATAACACCAGACCGTGTGGAGTCAGTGATTTGAGTGCTACATACATCACAGGTATGTAAATAGGAAGCGATTAGTGAAAGTACACATGGGCCTATTAGAGGCAGAGGCAGAGGCAGGAGAAATTATAATGGGCAATAAGGAAATGGCAGAGACATTAAACGAATACTTTGTCTCTGTCTTCATGGTAAAAGGCACAGAAAACATCCCGTAAATAATGGAGAACCAAGGGTCTCGAGAGAACGAGGCCCATTCGGCCCATTATCTGCCCTCCTGGTGCATGCGTCAATGTGTGGTAGACAACAGCACGCACTGATTGTCACTTATTTGCTTGTTAAGGAGAGGGTTGCTGACAGGAAGCTCACATTTCAGGGACAGTAATCCATTCATTCAATCAACATTAGAGTAATAGAGGACTCCAGAGAGGCGTGAGTTCGGGTCCCAGAAGAGACGAGGGCCCAGGGGCAGCACGGGTCAGCCCACACTGCGATATGTGCAGGCGCTCGGTCCGTGCAGCAGAGCTGGTCTCCAGTCGTCCTGGTTAACCCTTGCCACTGGCCCAAGACCTAGCTCTGCCAAGCCCGTGTGGTGATTGGTGTGCAACGGTCACCACACATTAAAACAATCCACGCACAGGCATCTTCCACCCTTCAACATGTAGCTCGGGATCTGGAATATTAGGTCCCTCATTGAAACACCTGTGAACTCATCCCTTTTAGGCGTGGAAGCAAGTCATCCTCGATTCAAGAGACAGCCTATGATGATGATGACTTGCTTGAAAACCTGTTACATCTCTAACTTTTTCCAGTCCTGACGAAGGGTCATCGACCTGAAACATTAACTCTGTTTCTCCCTCCACACATGCTGCCTGACCCGCTGAGTATTTCCAGCATCCTCTGTTTTCATTTCAGATTCCAGCATCCGCAGCATTTTGCTTTTGTGTTGGTGTTTAATTCTCTGTCACTTCCCTTCCGGGAATGCTCACCTTGAAGAAGTTCTGCTCTTCCCTCAGACAGGACGTCCGTTTGTCTCTTTTACCTTGGTTCCACCCTATCACAGACCTTCCCTTTTGTTCTTTACTCCCCTTCCCCTTTCCCCTGCCCCCGCGAGTGCTTAAAATCCTCTTGCATCTCGAGCCTTTTCCAGTTCTGAGGAAGGGTCACCGAGCTGAAACGTAAACTCGGTTTCGCTCTGCACAGATGCTGCCCGACCTGCTGAGTGTTTCCAGCATTTTCTGTTTATATTTCAGGTCCTTTCCATCGCAGCGAGACAGGTCACAGAGCATTGTTCGTGATATAGGAAGCCGCAGTTTCAGCAACAACTGGAGGACCATGCGGTGGGTATAGAAAAAAAAGAAAGACTTGGATTTATATCGCGCCTTTCACGACCACCGGACGTCTCAAAACGCTTTACAGCCAATGAGGTGCTTTTGGAGTGTAGTCACTGTTGTAATGTAGGAAACACAGCAGCCAATCTTCGCACAGCAAGCTCCCACAAACAGCAACGTGATAATGACCAGATAAACTGTTTTAGTGATGTTGATTGCAGGCTAAATATTGGCCCCAGGGCACAGAGGATCACTCCCCTGCTCTTTGAAATAGTGGCTGTGGGATCTTTTACGTCCATCTGAGAGAGCAGACGGGGCCTCAGTTTAATGTCTCATCCGAAAGACGGCACCTCTGACAGTGCAATGCTCCCTCAGCACTGCACTGGAGTATCAGCCTAGATTTATGTGCTCAAGTCCCTGGAGCCCCTATAAATAAAAGCATTGATCCGGTGGAAGAGGGACAGACGGCAGGAAACGACTTTACTGCTCCACCTGTTCATGCACAGTGCTGAGAACGGTTCGGAGAAATTCTCCTTATGCGGCAAAGCAGGAGTGTCGGGAAAAAACACTCGCAAGCTGGAATACCGCTCAACCACCAGAGGAAAACCCAGAACGAGCTTCAACTACTCAGACACGGTTCAAGGAGTCTGTGCCCTGAGAGAGGGCCTGCCGACATCCATTCTCCAAACACTTGCAGAGCCCTGAGATGAATAAAGAACATAAGAAATAGGAGGAGGAGTCGGCCATTCGGCCCCTCGAGCCTGCTCCGCCCTTCAATAAGATCATGGCCGATCTGATCATGGACTCAGCTCCACTTCCCTGCCCGCTCCCCATAACCCTTGACTCCCTTATCGTTCAAAAATCTGTCTTTCTCCACCTTAAATATATTCAATGACCCAGCCTCCACAGCTCTCTGGTGCAGAGAATTCCACAGATTTACAACCCTCTGAGACAAGAAATTCCTCCTCATTTCCATTTCAAATGGGCGACTCCTTATTCTAAAACTATGCCCCCCACGAGGGGAAACATCCTCTCTGCATCTCCCCTGTCAAGCCCCGCCAGAATGGAAGAGAATAATACGGAGAATATCATCAGCATGCAGGGAAATCTTGGGGTGCAGTTTTCCTGGCCCTGGGACTATTTGGATTGGCTGGATGCAGTGTATAGAGGAAAATCGGGCCATGGCCTTAAGGGAACCCTGTGAAGTGGAGGGAAAGACATCACAGTGTGGCATTAGGGCTGTCAGCTCGGTGACCCTTCCTCAGAATTGGAAAATGGGGTGAAGAAGGGGGTGAAGGTGTTGGTGCTCATTGTGGAGGTGGGGAGCTGCAAGACGTGAGGGGGGAATAGGGGATGGGGGAAAGGGCCAGCTGGAGTGGGGAGAAGGGGAAATACGGAAACCTGACATGTTTGAAATAAACACCACTGTATGTGTATTTAAATGATTGAGGGTTGCCAAGGCAGGGAGACAGAGGCAGCAGCAGGGGAGAGGAGAGTGGAGACAGAATCATAGAATGGTTAAAGCACAGGAGGCCATTCGGCCCATCGAGCCCGTGCCGGCTCTCTGCAAGAGCACTTCAACTAGTCCCACCACCCCACCCCACCACCCCACCCTTTCCCCGTGACCCTGCAAATTTTTTTCATTCGGGTACTTATCCAATTTCCTTTTAAAAGCCATGATTGAATTTGCCTCCAGCACCCTATCAGGCCGTGCATTCCAGATCCTAACCACTCGCTGCATAAAAGTGTTTTTCCTCATGTCGCCTTTGGCTCTTCTGCCAATCACCTTAAATCTGTGTCCCCAGGTTCTCGACCCTTCCACCACTGGGAACAGTCTCTCTCTATCTACTCTGTCCAGACCCCTCATGATTTTGAATACCTCGATCAAATCTCCTCTCAACCTTCTCTGCTCCAAGGAGAACAACCCCAGCTTCTCCAGTCTATCCACGTAACTGAAATCCCTCATCCCTGGAACCATTCCCGTAAATCTCTCCTGCACCCTCTCTAAGGCCTTCACATCCTTCCTGAAGTGCGGTGCCCAGAATTGGACACAATATTCCAGTTGGGGCTGAACCAGTGTTTTATACAGGTTCACCATAACTCCCTGGCTTTTGTACTCTATACCTCTATAATTAAAGCCCAGGATTCTCTAAGCTTATTTAACCACTATCTTAACCTGCTCCGCCACCTTCAACGATTTGTGCACACATACCCCCAGGTCTCTCTGTTCATGCACCCCCTTTAGAATTGTACCCTTTAGTTTATATTGCCTCTCCTTGGTGGTAGCTGCAAGACGTGACAGGGGAAGGAATAGACTTTTGGACCACAGGTCACATTTCAGAAACTCTGAGGTAGCTGTCACTGTGTCCAGCAGAGCCACAGTGTTATCTATCTTGCTGATAGAGCTGGGAGGCCCCTTGGGCAAGTATGCAATTGCACTACCTATGTTGGAGACCAGACATGATGGACTCCATTGCAGAAAAATATCATTTGATATGTATCGATTGAACATTAGAAAGTGTGGTGGCTCGCGACTTTACATGACAGGGAACGGTAGTGTAGTGGTTATGTTACTAGACTAGTAATCCAGCGAACTAATGTTCTGGAAGATGTGAATTCAAATCCCACCACGGCAGCTGGGGAATTTAAATTCAGTTAATTACATAAATCTGGAATTAAAAGGCTGATGTCAGTAATGGTGACCATGACATTACCGGATTGTCGTAAAAAACCCATCTGGTTCTTAAGGGAAGGAAATCTGCTGACCTTACCCGGTCTGGCCGATATGTGACTCCAGACCCACAGCAATGGGTCTGGAGTCATATTCAGGTGGCTCAAGGGCAATTAGGGATGGGCAATAAATGCTGGTTTTGCAGCGACTCCCACATCCCGTGGGTTAATAATTAAAATTCCAAAATGCATTGAAAATTCCTCTGCTGATAACTTCCTGGGATTTTTCCTGATCTTTCGCCGTAAGTTCGATAACACATGAGGGGGAAACCGGTGAAATGCTATCGTTCTGTTTATGGAAGCATTAAACAGTATATATTAAAATATCATCGTTAAGCCTGTAAGCGCGGTGATTGGCATTTACAACAATAACAAACAACTACTTGTATTTATATCGCGCCTTTAACGTAGTAAGATGTCCCGACGGGCTTCACAGGAGCGATGATCAGAGAAAATTTCACACCGAGCCACATAAGGAGATATTGGGGAAGATGACCAAAATCATGGTCAAAGAGGTAGGTTTTAAGGAGAGTCTTAAAGGAGGAGAAAGAGGTGGAGAGTCGGAGATGTTTGGGGAGCGAGTTCCAGAGTTTAGGGCCTCGCACAACCACCAATGGTGCAGTGATTAAAATCAGGGATGCACAAGAGGCCAGAATTAGAGGAACATAGAGTTGTTAGAGGGTTGTAGCACCAGAGGAGATTACAGAGATGGGGAGGGATTTGAAAACCAGAATGGGAGCCAATGTAGGACTGCGAGTACAGGGGCATGGAGGCCCCGACCTGCAAGAGACCATCAGCGGCAGGTCGGGACCATAAAAGGAGCGGAACTGCGGGTCCTGGAGCTGCGTGGAGGCATGCCACTCCAGGGAGCAGCGCGAGCTGGTGCAGGAGGGCAACGGCAGCGAAGAAGGTGACTGGATTGGACGCCACCATACCCCAGGTCTGTGATTGTAACGTGGGCAGGTACAGCAGGAGCGGTGATGTTGGGGCGAAGGAGCGGTGAGAGATTGCAGAGCGATGTGAGAGCCCAGGAGCACCACGAGTTCGGCGCCCAGGAGAGGCGAAAGTTCGGGGCCCAGAAGAGGCGAGGGCCCAGGGGTAGCACGGGCTAGCCGACACTGCAATATGTGTGCACACTAGGTCCATGCAGCAGAGCTAGTCTCCAGTCGTCTTGGTTAATCCTTGCCACTGGACCAAGACCTAGCTCTGTCAAGCCCGTGTGGTGGCTGGTGTACAACGGCCACCACACGTTAAAAAAATCCACGCACAGGCATCGTCCACCCTTCAACATGTAGTTCGGGATCTGGAATATTAGGTCCTCCATTGAAACTCCTGTGAACTCATCGAACTCTTCTCTTTTTAACGTGGAAGCAAGTTATCCTCGATTCGAGGGGCCGTCTAAGAAGACGTTGGGTGGACAGGACTTAGTACGAGTTAGGATACAGGCAGCAGGGTTTCGGAATAGTTCAAGATTCCAGTGGGTGCAAGGTAGCAGGGCAGCCAGGAGAACATTGGAATAGTCGTGTCTGGAGGTAACAAAGGAAGGAAAAGCGAATAGCGACCTTTGTTTTATTTGTTCATGTGACGTGGGCGTCGCTGGAAAGGCTGGCATTTATTGCCCATCCCTAATTGCCCTTGAGAAGGTGGTGGTGAGCCGCCTTCTTGAACCGCTGCAGTCCATGTAGTGAAGGTACTCCCACAGTGCTGGATTTTGACCCAGCGACGATGAAGGAATGGCGATATAGTTCCAAGTCAGGATGGTGTGTGACTTGGAGGGGAATGTGGAGATGGTGGTTTTCCCATGCGCCTGCTGCCCTTGTCCTTCAGATAACTTAGATGAAGGAATTGAATGTAATATCTCCAAGTTTGCAGATGACACTAAGCTGGGTGGCAGTGTGAGCTGTGAGGAGGTTGCTAAGAGGCTGCAGGGTGACTTGGACAGGTTAGGTGAGTGGGCAAATGCATGGCAGATGCTGTATAATGTGGATAAATGTGAGATTATCCACTCTGGTGGCAAAAACAGGAAGACAGAATATTATCTGAATGGTGACAGATTAGGAAAAGGGGAGGTGCAATGAGACCTGGGTGTCATGGTACATCAGTCATTGAAGGTTAGCATGCAGGTACAGCAGGCGGTGAAGAAGGCAAATGGCATGTTGGCCTTCATAGCTAGGGGATTTGAATATAGGAGCAGGGAGGTCTTACTGCAGTTGTACAGAGTCTTGGTGAGGCCTCACCTGGAATATTGTGTTCAGTTTTGGTCTCCTAATCTGAGAAAGGACGTTCTTGCTATTGAGGGAGTACAGCAAAGGTTCACCAGACTGATTCCTGGGATGGCAAGACTGACATATGAGGGGAGACTGGACCGACTGGGCTTGTATCCACTGGAGTTTAGAAGAATGAGAGGGGATCTCCGAGAAACATACAAATTTCTGACGGGACTGGACAGGTTAGAGGCAGGAAGAATGTTCCCGTTGCTGGGGAGTTCCAGAACCAGAGGTCACAGTCTAAGGATAAGGGATAAGCCATATAGGATCGAGATGAGGAGAAACTTCTTCACTTCTTAACCTGTGGAATTCTCTACCGCAGAAAGTTGTTGATGCCAGTTCGTTAGATATATTCAAAAGGGAGTTAGATATGGTCCTTACAGCCAAAGGAATCAAGGGGTATGGAGAGAAAGCAGGAAAGGGGTACTGAGGTTGAATGATCAGCCATGATCTTATTGAATGGCGGTGCAGGCTAGAAGGGCCGAATGGCCTGCTCCTGCACCTAATTTCTATATTTCTATGTTTCTATGTTTCTAGGTGGTAGGGGTCGTGGGTTTGGGAGGTGCTGCCGAAGAAGACTTGGGGAGTTGCTGCAGTGCTTCTTGTAGATGATACACACTGCAGCCACGGTGCGCCGGTGGTGGAGGGAGTGAATGTTTAAGGTGGTGGATGAGGTGCCAATCAAGCGGCTGCTTTGTCCTGGATGGTGTCGAGCTTCTTGAGTGTTGTTGGAGCTGCACTCATCCAGGCAAGGGGAGAGTATTCCATCACACTCCTGACTTGTGCCTTGTAGATGGTGGAAAGGCTTTGGGGAGTCAGGAGGTGAGGCACTCGCTGCAGAATACCCAGCCTCTGACCTGCTCTTGTAGCCACAGTATTTATGTGGGTGGTCCAGTTATGTTTCTGGTCAATGGTGACCTCCAGCATGTTGATAGTGGGGGATTCGGCGATGGTAATGCCGTTGAATGTCAAGGGATGGTGGTTAGACTCTCGCTTGTTGGAGATAGTCATTGCCTGGCACTTGTGTGGTGCAAATGTTACTTCCTTGACATATGATGGAAGCAGATTACCCAGGTAATCTCGGTTGGTGCTTATTTCAGTAAAATAATTAACTACAACTCCAGTTTAAATCGAAGAATCCTTGTTTTAGTAAACCTTAACCTGCAGCAAACCCAGTGACAGAGTGGACAGAGCCTGACGGAGGGAGTCTGAGAGCATAACATAAGGTTGGGCATTTTGAAATCAAGGCATTGCTGGACTGGCCATCAATGTAGGTTGGCAAGAACAGGGGTGATAGGTGAACGGGACTTGGTGCAGGTTAGGGTGCAGACAGTAGAGTTCTGGATGATCTCAAGTTTACGGAGGATGGAAGATGGGAGGCCAACCAGGAGTGCATTGGAATAGTCGAGTCTTGAGGTAACAAAAGCATGGATGAAGGTTTCAACAGCACATGGGCTGAGGCAGGGATGGATTCGAACGATGTTATGGAGGTGGAAGTAGGCCAGGAAGATTATTTGAGGGTGAAGGACTGTGTGTTCTCCCAATCCCTGATATGGTCACAGAGAGAATGGGATCCAAGTGCGGGCTGTAGGAGATAGGTACACACCAGCATTTTGCACCAAACATATTGTCAGACTAGCGAGAGCAAAGGAATCAAATTCATAGGGAAAGAAAGGAAGAGAGAGAGAGAGAGATAGAGTATGAAAGAGAGAGCAAAAGAGAAAGAGAGAGAGAAAGAAAGAATGAAAGAGAGAAAGAGAGAAAAAGAAAGTGAGAGAGGAAGAGAGAAAGAAAGAGTGAAAGAAGGAGAAAAAGAAAGTAAGAATGAAAGAGAGAGAGAAAGAAAGAGAGAAGGAGAAAGAAAGGGAGAGAGAGAAAGAATGAAAAAGAGAGGAAGAGAGAAAGAAAGAGAACTCAAAATTCAAAAACACAACTCTTCAGCCTTGAAAGAAGTTGATAGCGAAGTGTTGTTCTGGGATTTCCAACTGTTCTGCCAATGTTAAGAAGGACAAAAGAGAGAATCCATACCATAAATTCAGCCCTTTGTTGATGAAAATCTCACTATTCTAGGGATCTATATAATGCGGTGGAGTTTCTGCTAGCTACAATTCACTTTATGAGCACCATCCATTTCTCCAATGTCTTTATAATGTTCCCGAGATTCTCTAGAGTCTAGAATGGTCCAAGTGGATTGGAAGGTAGCAAATGTAACCCTGCTATTCAAGAAAGGAAGGATGGAGAAAACAGGGAACCACAGACCAGTTAGCCTGACATCAGTAATAGGGAAAATGCTAGAATCCATTAGTTGGGACGTGGTAACAGGGCACTTAGAAAATCATTATATGTTTGACAAATCTGTGAGAGTTTTTTGAAGATGTAACTAGCAGGGTAGATAAGGGGGAACCAGTGGATGCAGTATATTTGGATTTTCAAAAAGGAGGGAGAGAGAAAAAAGGAGGGAGAGAGAAAACGAGTAATTATAGACCGGTTAGCCTGACATCAGTAGTGGGGAAAACGAAGGAATCAATCATTAAGGATGAAATAGCAGATCATTTGGAAAGCAGTGACAGGATCGGACCAAGTCAGCAAGGATTTAGGAAACGGAAATCATGCTTGACGAATCTTCTGGAATTTTTTGAGGATGTAACTAGCAGAGTAGAAAAGGGAGAACCAGTGGATGTGATGTATTTGGACTTTCAAAAGGCTTTTAACAAGGTCCCGCACAAGAGATTGGTGTGCAAAATCAAAGCGCATGGTATTGGGGGTCATGTACTGACGTGAATAGGGAAATGGTTGGCAGACAGGAAGCAGAGAGTCGGGATAAACGGGTCCTTTTCAGAATGGCAGGCAGTGACTAGTGGGGTGCCGCAGGGCTCAGTGCTGGGACCCCAGCTCTTTACAATATACATTAACGATTTGGATGAAGGAATTGAGTGTAATATCTCCATGTTTGCAGATGACACTAAACTGGGTGGTGGTGTGAGCTGTGAGGAGGATGCTAAGAGGCTGCAGGGTGACTTGGACAGGTTAGGTGAGTGGCAAATGCATGGCAGATGCAGTATAATGTGGATAAATGTGAGGTTATCCATTTTGGGGGCAAAAACACGAAGGCAGAATATTATCTGGATGGCGGCGGATTAGGAAAAGGGGAGGTGCAACGAGACCTGGGTGTCATGGTTCATCAGTCACTGAAAGTGGGCATGCAGGTACAGCAGGTGGTGAAGAAGACAAATGGTATTTTGGCCTTCATAGCTAGGGGATTTGAGTATAGGAGCAGGGAGGTCTTACTGCAGTTGTACAGGGCCTTAGTGAGGCCTCACCTGGAATATTGTATACAGTTTTGGTCTCCTAATCTGAGGAAAGACGTTATTGCTATTGAGGGAGTGCAGCGAAGGTTCACCAGACTGATTCCAGGAATAGCTGGACTGTCATATGAGGCGAGACTGGATCAACTGGGCCTTTATTCACTGGAGTTTAGAAGGATGAGAGGGGATCTCATAGAAACGTATAAGATTCCGATGGGACTGGATAGGTTAGATGCGGGAAGAATGCTCCCGATGTTGGGGAATTCCAGAACCAGGGGACATAGTCTTAGGATAAAGGATAAGCCATTTAGGACTGAGATGAGGAGAAACTTCTTCACTCAGAGGGTTGTTAACCTGTGGAATTCCCTGCCGCAGAGAGTTGTTGATGCCAGTTCATTGGATATATTCAAGAGGGAGTTAGATATGGCCCTTACGGCTAAGGGGATCAAGGGGTATGGAGAGAAATCAGGAAAGGGGTACTGAGGGAATGATCAGCCATGATCTTATTGAATGGTGGTGCAGGCTCAAAGGGCCGAATGGCCTACTCCTGCACCTATTTTCTATGTTTCTATGTTTCTATCTGATAAGGTGCCATACAAGAGGTTGTTACACAAAATTAGGGCTCATGAGATTGGGGGTAATATACTAGCATGGATTGAGGATTGGTTAATGGACAGAAAACATAGAGTAGGAATAAACGGATAATTTTCAGGATAGCAGGCTGTAACTAGTGCAGTACCACAAGGATCCGTGCTTGGGCCTCAGCTATTTACAATCTTTATCAATTACTTAGATGAGGTGACTGAGTGTAAGAACATAAGAACATAAGGAATAGGAACATGAATAGGTCATACGGCCCCTCGAGCCTGCTCCGCCATACATCATGGCTGATCCAATCATGGACTCAGGTCCACTTCCCTGCCCGTTCCCCATAACCCCTTATTCCCTTATCAGTTAAGAAACTGTCTATTTCAGTCTTAAATTTATTCATTGATCCAGCCTCCACAGCTCTCTGAGGCAGCGAATTCCACATATTTACAACCCTCTGAAAGAAGAAATTCCTCCTCATCTCAGTTTTAAATGGGCGGCCCCTTATTCTGAGACTATGTCCCCTAGTTCTAGTCTCCCCTATCAGTGGAAACATCCTTTCTACATCCACCCTGTCAAGCCCCCTCATAATCTTATACATTTCGATAAGATCACCTCTCATTCTTCTGAACGCCAATGAGTAGAGGCCCAACCTACTCAACCTTTCCTCATAAGTCAACCCCCTCATCTTCGGAGAGTAATGTATCCAATGTTGCCGATGATGCAAAGTTAGGTGGGAAAGTAAGGTGTGAGGAAGACGCAAAGAGGCTGCAAGGAGATATAGACAGGGAATATAAATGAATGGGCAAGAACATGGTAGATGAAATATAATGTTGAGAAGTGTGAAGTTATCCATTTTGGTGGGAAAAATAGAAAAGCAGAGTATTTTTTAAATGGTGAGAGACTGAGAAATGTCTGTGCGTCCTTAGGCATCTTTGTACATGAATCACAGAAAGTTAACATGCAGGTACTGCAAGCAATTAGCAAAGCAAATGGTATGTTAGTTTTTGTTACAAAGGAATTAGAGTATAAGAGTAAAGAAGTCTTCTTACAATTATACAGGGCATTAGTGAGAACATGCCTGGAGTAGTGTGTACAGTTCTGATCACCTTACCTAAGGAAGGATATACTTGTCTTAGAGGGAGTGCAACAAAAGTTTGCTAAACTGAATGCTGGGTTGGGGGGATTGTCCTAGGAGGAGAGATTGAGTAGACCAGGCCTATATTCCCGAGAGTTTAGAAGAATGAGAGGTGATCTCATTGAAACATGTAAAATTCTTAAGGTGTTTGACAGGGTAGATGCAGGGATGTTTCCCCTGGCTGAAGAGTCTAGAACCAGGAGTCACAGTCTCAGAATAAGGGGTCGGCCATTTAGGACTGAGATGAGGAGAAATTTCTTCACTCAGAGGGTGGTGAATCTTTGGAATTCTCTACCCAGGAGAGCTGTGGATGCTCAGTCATTGAGTATATTCAAGACAGAGGTCGATACATTTTTGGATACTAAGGGATCTGGAGATCAGGCAGGAAGGTGGAGTTGAGGTTGAAGATCAGCTACAATCTTATTGAATGGCGGAGCAGGCTCGAGAGGCTGAATGGCCTATTCTTGTTCCTATTTCTTATGTTCTTATGTTCTACCCATGAAATCACCAGGTGCAGGTAAACAGCTGGACTTGAACCGACCAAAGTGCAGTGGACTAACATAGGGACACGGTAAGACTTGTGATGTTTGTATATCCGCGACCGTCATATTTGTTCGGGTCCCGGCGCACGAGGTTAGCAGGAAGCTAAGGGCATCAGTCGCTGGTCGAGAGCCAAGTTAGCCATCCACATCTATTCCAGGAGCCGAGCTGGGTAACCGACCGTGTACAACATGCTGGACTGCTGCATCTTTGAAGTCAATGGAGAGTAATATCGGGCGGGCGCTCAATCCAGCGTTCCACCCGATCCTGTCAATTCCCTGCCAGGCTCATTAGGTTAAAATCGGCCCCGTTACCTTGAAGCAAACTGAACCCTAAAAATGTCATTCACCTGCTCCTCGGCAAGGGTGATAGACGCTGGGAGTACTTTTATCTTTGGGGCGAGAGTGTAAAATGGTCGATATCAAATTAGCTACCCATACAACACCTGATTTTTCTTATCCATTGAAGTCAACAGAGGGGAAAGTCAAGCAGAGTGTACATTGAGCGCCCAATTCGATATCGCCCTTTGTGCACTCTTGTGCCCCCAAGTTAAAATTGCCCCCACTAATCGATCATTAGGCATCGCTATACAGAAGACAGGGCTGTGAATTTCTCTTGAGTGGCACAGTGAGCGTGGGACCCCACATACATGGTCACCATTCTCATGATCATCTCATCACCGGTGGTTCCACTGGTTTGACTCCCACGGCTGTGGATCAGCTGATTGCTTCTCCAGAACCTCTCATTGTTAGACATCAAACCAGGTCCATCTATCCAAGTCTAACATTTTCCAGGTCTGAAGAAAGGTCATCGACCTGAAAGGTTACCTCTCTGTTTCTCCCTCCACAGAGCCTGAGTATTTCCAGCATTGTCTCTTTATATTTCAGAGTTCCAGCCATCGCACTATTTTGCCTTTTATATGCAAGTGCATGTTTGCAGTCTCAGCCTCCGGGAAATTATTCCAAGGCGACCTTGTCCCACAGTGGAACAGGCGGCTGATCTATTTTACATCGTCATCACCAAATGCTAAAATTACCCGCACATCACAGCTCCTGCAAAAAAAAAGTTTCTCGATTCCTTCAGAAATGTGTAAACAGTTACGATTCTAACAGGTTCGCAATTAATGAAAATGACTGTCCTGGGGAAAATTATTTTGAGGCTAACTCACTCCACTAATTCTGCCCTCTTGAGCATCCCTGATTATAATCGCTCCACCATTAGCAGCCGTGCCTTCAGTTGCCGTGGCCCTAACCTCTGCAATTCCCTGCCTAAACCTCTCTTTCCTCCTTTAAGACGGTTCTTAAAACCTACCTCTTTGACCAAGCTTAAGTGGCTCCATGTCAAATCTTTTTTTGTCTTACACAGGATTTCATAGGATATACAGCACAGAAACAGGCCATTCGGCCCAACCAGTCCATGCCGGCGTTTATGCTCCACTCGAGCCTCCTCCCATCTTTCCTCATCTAAATCTATCAGCAGAACCCTCTATTCCCTTCTCCCTCATATGCTTGTCTAGCCTCCCCTTAAATACATCTATACTATTTGCTTCAACGCTCCCTGTGGCAGTGAGTTCCACATTCTCACCACTCTCTGGGTAAAGAAGTTTCTTCTGAATTCCCTATTGGATTTCTTGGTGACTATCTTATATTGATGGCCTCTAGTTTTCTCTTCCCCACAAGTGGAAACATTCTCTCTGTATCCACTCTATCAAAACCTTTCATAATTGCAAAGACCTCTATTAGGTCACCCCTCAGCCTTTTTTTTTCAAGAGAAAAGAGACCCAGCCTGTTAATCATACTCCTGTCTTATAACACTCCTGTGAAATGCCTACTTTGTTAAAGGCACTATATAAATCCAAGTTGTTGTTGTTATAACTTCTGCAATTGGTAGTGCACAATATAACAAAGACAATCTCCTCATTGCAATAAACACTTTAATTCAGTTTAGTAGAATACACAGGGAATTAGTTTTGAGCTCATAACAATGATTTCATCTATTTCCACAATCAGACAATTTCATTATCAACTAAAACACCTGTAAGATTTATGTTATCCGTTATTCTCCTACCATCGTCGATATAAAAGCAAACACTTTCAAAAAACAAACGGAATCGAGTTCATTGTATATTATTGTGGTTTTAGAAGCCCTTTATTTACTGAAACGAATCACCGTACATCGAAGAATGATAGGGTTACAAGTCACGCTCACGATCAGATGCCCTTGACACCCTTGGCATAATTCAAAGCTAACTACAGCCCTTCATGGGTTGATAGTTCTGGTGGGTTCTAGCCCTGGGACAAAGACTGGAGCAATTTCAAGTGGAGGTATTCAGCCTTGCAGGAAAGATTAGAGACTCACACGTGCTGGAGCTAAGACTAAGGAACATTTTGTGTTTCACTGGCGTGAAAAAAAAACATTTTTTTAAACCGCGTCGAGATACGGACTACTCATTCAGTTTTGTTGCATATAGTATTTTCTCTGAAGGATCAACGTGGCGAACAAACTCAGACAAATAGCCGAAAGAAAGCCAAAAACATAAACATCATAGCCGTTGTCTTTCCGGACTGAGCTGTGGCGAGGATCGGGCCTTCCTGCGTTGGAGATAAAACACGGAGATTAAGTTCAGTTGAGTTGCTGTGGATTCACATCGTCTCGACCGGCAACATGATCTGCAAGAGGGCCAATTGATCTCCAGTTTGACAACCTCATTCTAAGGTTGCAAAATAATAAACATTGCTTTCCCTATGGATACAGCCATCAGGCGCCAATATAACAGTTTAATATTTCAGTTCTATTATTGAGTGTTGGGGAGTAACATTAACCTAACCCGGCCATTGGTAAATTGATGCGATCCAGGGTGCAACGCTGGTTTTACAAACCCCACCCCGATTTTAATCTGCACTGAAATCAGTGGTGAGTAATATTGGGCGGGATGTAAAACCGGCGCACCCCCACCCCTCACTGACCCTGGGCAATACGACCTCCACCATCCCCTCCCCCTGCCCCGCCCCCAGAGCCACCGCTCCCTCCACCCCAGCTACCTCTCGACCCGATTGACAACTCTTCCTGCCCCAATCACCCACCAATCCCAAATCAATCGTCCACCAAACCCGATCAATAATCCACCAATCCCGGCTCAATAACGCACAATCCCGGGTCAATCACGCACCAGTCCCGGTTCAATAATCCACTCTTCCCGCATCAATCGCCCACCAATCCTGGATCAATAACCCACCAATCCCAGATCAATCGTCCACCAATCCCGGATCAATAACCCACAAAGCCCACAATAATCACCCACCAATCCCAGATCAATAACTCACCAATCCCGGATCAATAACCCACCAATCCCGGATCAATAACCCACCAATCCCGGATCAATAACCCACCAATCCCGGATCAATAAACCCACCAAGCCTGCATCAATAACCCACCAATTCCGGATCAATAACCCAACAATCCAGGATCAATAACCCACCAATCCCAGATCAATCGTCCACCATTCCTGCATCAATAACCCACCAATTCTGGATCAATAATCCACCAATCCCGGATCAATCGCCCACCAATCCCAGATCAATAAGCCACCAAACCTGCATCAATAACCCATCAATCCCGGATCAATAACCCACCAATCCCGGATCAATAACCCGCCAATCCCAGATTAATAACCCACCAATCCCACATCAATAACCCACCAATCCCGGATCAATAAACCCACCAAGCCTACATCAATAACCCACCAATCCCGGATCAATAACCCACCAATCCAGGATCAATAAACCCACCAAGCCTACATCAATAACCCACCAATTCCGGATCATAAACCCACCAATCCTGGATCAATAACCCACCAATCCCGGATCAATCGCCCCCCCCATTCCCGCATCAATAACCCACCAATTTCGGATCAATAATCCATCAATCCCGCATCAGAAACCCACCAATCCCAGATCAATAACCCACCAATCCCGGATCAATAACCCACCAATCGCAGATCAATCGCCCACCAATCACGAATCAATAACCCACCAATTGTGGATCAATCGCCCACCAATCACGAATCAATAACCCACCAATCGCGGATCAATCGCTCACCAATCCCGCCTCAATAACCCATCAATCCCCATCAATAACCCACCAATCCCGCATCAATGACCCATCAATCCCCCATCAACAACCCACCAATCGCCCAGCAATCACAGATCAATAACCCATCAATCCCCATCAACAACCCACCAATCGCGGATCAATCGGCCACCAATCACAGATCAATAACCCACCAATCCCGGATCAATAACCCACCCGTGCTCACATACCTAGCATCACTGCGGCCAGATCTTCCATCCCGCTTTGCCAGCAGCTCTGCGCAGCTTGCCGGCTCTATGGCGATGAGGCCCGAGGCCCGGTATCACAGCACCTCGGGCCTCACCATGCAGGCGTGGGGATCGGCCCCTGTGCACCCAGACACGAGTGCCCCCGAATTTCTAGGCCACAGTCAGGGAAAGTACATGAGATACACATTCGCGGTTTACTTAAGAACACGTACGCAAATTCACAGTGCGTAACTTTACACCGAAAAGGAGGTGGAAAATGCAACACACCCAGTGGGCCCATGGGAAACACTACGGGGCCCTGGGAGAGATGAGCAGACTTGACTTTACTCTCTCTAGCTCGGAGGTCACGCTTCCTTCTGGATGGGCTGCAGCCCTGATCGCATCGGTTGGGGAACGAGCCCTTGTGACACAGCACCACGTCACAGAATATATAGACCTGCGGGAAATCCTCGAATTTAAACACGTGGAAACTGAAGCGCTGTTTCCTCAGGTCGCTGGTTTCGTAGTTTTTAAACGTCATGTCGTTGACACAACTGAAACACAACAGGAAACACACAGTTAAATTCAGTCGCGTAAATGTGCGGAGAAAAATCCCGAGGGCTTGTGGTACGAAGTCTGCGGGGATCATTTTAACGTGGGGTGTGGGGGAGCGAGTGTCAACTGGTCCACTCACGTCAATAGAAGGGAAAATCAAACCAGGCCTATAATGGGTGGTCAATTCGATATTGCTCATTTTACACGATTCCCCAAAGCTAAACTTTTATCAAGGTATTTTGTGGTATTTTAAAATTATTTTTATAGATTGTAAAGGATTTAATTGATCGATAATTCCTGCGTTTGTTTTTTGAGAGTTCACGCGAGGTTGAAAGGAATGAATAGTGCGGTAGACTTTGGCTTTGTCCCATAGCGTAAAACGGGCGGCAGTCAATTGGCCGGCCGTTTTCTGTCTCTCCCGATTTTAACTGCCATTGACTTCAATACATCGGGAGAGATGCAAAGCTGGCTGCCGACTCGCTGTCACCGGTTCCGCGCTATCGCACAACGTCCAAATTAATGCCCGCGAGTCTGTCAGTTCTTCATTGGGAATGGCCCTGGTGAAGATCAAAATGGCCGAAATCCGGGATGTTTAGCTCCACCATTAGCGCCAGGGAGCTAAACACCTCCCATCCGAGCGCCGTGCTGTCAGCTCCTTCAGTCAAGGTTTAACGGCAGCGCTGACAGTTTGCGCTGTGCTCGCTAGCGCCGCCCACTCGATGACATCACCGAGGAGTCCTGCGTTTGATAAATTCACTCTTTCGCCTGCCATAGCGCCTGGCGCTGACACAGGCTAGGATCCCGGGGCCGTATCGTCCGGACTGCAAGGTGAGTGCTGATATGTAAGTTTTTAAACCTCTATTTATTTGTTGCAGCAGTGGGGGAAATGTGGGTGGAGTTCATTGACACTTTCACCAAGATTTTATTTTTCATTGTCAGGCACTAGGATGCCGGCAACCTAGAGCCAAACAATTGAGTAGGCCTCCTGCGTTACCGCTCCGTTAGCACCCGAAGAGGAGTGTGGAACACTTCCCTTAGTGCCCCGCTCTCCTCTTGGGGCGATACAACTGAATATCCCACTTTGAGGCGGTAGACACCGCCCACTGCTAAAGGTAGCGTCCTGATGCCATCACCGCCTCAAATCGGGCGGCACTGAATTTCCACCCCAAATTAATTTATATTGATTACGAAATATCGGTGATAGCAGAGTCCAACATGTATGGTATGACCTGCTGAATGGGTGGCATGATATACTATCAGACGTCGGAATACAAATAGTTAGCACTACAATTACTGAATTCCTCATACTCCATTTAACAGATAAATTTGTTTCCCATTTTCTCAGGCACCCAATTCTGAGTGTCAGCAAAATTGTCCAGTAATATACAACGAAAGTTGATGAGCAAGCACTCGACATTCCAGGTGGCAACAAGAGCAGGTCAGAGGCTGGGTATTCTGCGGTGTGTGTCTTACCTCCTGACTCCCCAAAGCCTCTCCACCATCTACAAGGCACGAGTCAGGAGTGTGATGGAACACTCTCCACTTGCCTGGATGAGTGCAGCTCCAACAACACTCAAGAAGCTCGACACCATCCAGGACAAAGCAACCCACTTGATCGCCACCCCATCCACCACCTTCAACATTCACTCCCTCCACCACCGGCGCACCGTGGCTGCAGTGTGCACCATCTACAAGATGCACTGCAGCAACTCACCACGGTTTCTTCGACAGCACCTCCCAAACCCACAACCTCTACCACCTGGAAGGTGAAGGGCAGCAGGTTCATGGAAACATTATCACCTGCAAGTTCCCCTCCAAGTCACACACCATCCTGACTTGGAAATATATCAGCTGTTCCTTCATCGTTACTGGGTCACAGTCCTGGAACTCCCTCCATAGCAACACTGTGGGAATACCTTTTCAGGGGCAATTAGGGATGGGCAATAAATGCTGGCCTTGCCAGCGACGCTCACATTACATGAACGAACAAAAAAAAATCTCAACACACAACGCTCTTTCACCTTTGCATTAGGAATGGACACTTCCTCTTTTTGCTGGAATTTAGCTCCTTTGGGGTTAAATATGAGCAGCCTTGGACTAGGGTGCAGGTCACCAATCGATGTATGGGTACGGTAGTCTAGTGTTCTCGATCAGGCCAACATCCCCATCATCAAAGCACTGACCATACTCGACCAGTTCCGTTGGGCAGGCCACATTGTCCGCATGCCCGACAAAAGACTCCCAAAGCAAGTGCTCCACTCGGATCTCCTACACGGCAAGCCAGCCCCAAGTGGGCAGAGGGAACACTTCAAGGGCACCCTCAAAGCCTCCCTGATAAAGTGCAACATCCCCACCGACACCTGGGAATCCCTGGCCAAAGACCACCCTAAGTGGAGGAAATGCATCCGAGAGGGCATTGAGCATCTCGAGTTTCATCGCCGAGAGCATGCAGAAAACAAGCGCAGGCAGCGGAAAGAGTGTGCGGCAAACCAGACTCCCCACCCACCCTTTCCTCCAACCACTGTCTGTCCCACCTGTGACAGAGACTGTAATTCCTGTATTGGACTGTACAGTCACCCGAAAACTCACTTTTAGAGTGGACCATAATATGGTAGAATTCTTTATTAAGATGGAGAGTGGCACAGTTAATTCAGAAACTAGGGTCCTGAACTTAAGGAAAGCTAACTTCGACAGCATGAGGCGTGAATTGGCTAGAATAGACTGGCAAATGATACTTAAAGGGTTGACGGTGGATAGGCAATGGCAAACATTTATAGATCACATGGATGAACTTCAACAATTGTACATCCCTGTCTGGAGTAAAAATAAAACAGGGAAGGTAGCTCAACCGTGGCTAACAAGGGAAATTAAGGACAGTGTTAGATCCAAGGAAGAGGCATATAAATTGGCCAAAAAAAGCAGCAAACCTGAGGACTGGGAGAAATTTAGAATTCAGCAGAGGAGGACAAAGGGTTTAATTAGGAGGGGGAAAATAGAGTACGAGAGGAAGCTTGCCGGGAACACAAAAACTGACTGCAAAAGCTTCTATAGATATGTGAAGAGAAAAAGATTAGTGAAGACAAATGTAGGTCCCTTGCAATCGGACTCAGGTGAATTTATAATGGGGAACAAAGAACTGGCAGACCAATTGAACAAATACTTTGGTTCTGTCTTCACGAAGGAAGACACAAATAACCTTCCGGATGTACTAGGGGACGAGGGTCTAGAGAGAAGGAGGAACTGAAGGATATCCTTATTAGGCGGGAAATTGTGTTAGGGAAATTGATGGATTGAAGGCCGATAAATCCCTGGGGCCTGATTGTCCGCATCCCAGAGTACTTAAGGAAGTGGCCCTAGAAATAGTGGATGCATTGGTGATCATTTTTCAACAGTCTATCGACTCTGAATCAGTTCCTATAGACTGGAGAGTAGCTAATGTAACACCATTTTTTAAAAAAGGGAGAGAGAAAACGGGTAATTATAGACCGGTTAGCCTGACATCAGTAGTGGGGAAAATGTTGGAATCAATTATTAAGGATGAAATAACAGCGCATTTGGAAAGCAGTGACAGGATCGGTCCAAGTCAGCTTGGATTTATGAAAGGGAAATCATGCTTGACAAATCTTCTGGAATTTTTTGAGGATGTAACTAGTAGAGTGGACAAGGGAGAACCAGTGGATGTGGTGTATTTGGACTTTCAAAAGGCCTTTGACAAGGTCCCACGTAAGAGATTGGTGTGCAAAATCAAAGCACATTGTATTGGGGTAAAGTACTGACGTGGATAGAGAATTGGTTGGCAGACAGGAAGCAGAGAGTCGGGATAAACGGGTCCTCTTCGGAATGGGAGGCAGTGACTAGTGGAGTGCCGCAGGGCTCAGTGCTGGGACCCCAGCTCTTTACAATATACATCAATGATTTGGATGAAGGAATTGAATGCAATATCTCCAAGTTTGCAGATGACACTAAGCTGGGTGGCGGTGTGAGCTGTGAGGAGGACGCTAAGAGGCTGCAGGATGATTTGGACAGGTTAGGCGAGTGGGCAAATGCATAGCAGATGCAGTATAATGTGGATAAATGTGAGGTTATTCACTTTGGAAGCAATAACATGAAGGCAGATATTATCTGAATGGCGGCAGATTAGGAAAAGGGGAGGTGCAAAGAGGGGGAGCCAATTTAAAACCGAATTGAGAAGGAATTTCTTCTCCCAGAGGATTGTGAATCTGTGGAATTCTCTGCCCAAGGAAGCAGTTGAGGCTAGCTCATTGAATGTATTCAAGTCACAGATAGATAGATTTTTAACCAATAAGGGCATTAAGGGTTACGGGGAGCGGGCAGGTAAGTGGAGCTGAGTCCACGGCCAGATCAGCCATGATCTTGTTGAATGGCGGAGCAGGCTCGAGGGGCTAGATGGCCTACTCCTGTTCCTAATTCTTATGTTCTTATGACCTGGGTGTCATGATTCATCATTTATTGAAAGTTGACACGCAGGTACAGCAGGTGGTGAAGAAGGCAAATGGCATGTTGGCCTTCATAGCTAGGGGATTTGAGTATAGGAGCAGGGAGGTCTTACTGCAATTGTACAGGGCCTTGGTGAGGCCTCACCTGGAATAATGTGTTCAGTTTTGGTCTTACTGGACTAGTAATCCAGAGATCCTGAATTCAAATTCCACCATGTGTACGATTACCATGGATTATTTTTTTTTTAGAATACTTGTTTTCTATCTTTAGTGATATAATCATCAGTAATGGAATTATAATTGTGTGTAGGACTTAAACATAAAAGTCTGTAATCATCAACTGTATGCACTGATGACCTGAATTAGATATGACATGTAATCCTTTCGCTTAGAATTAAAAATTCTGTAAGTAAGCTGTAACCCAGACAGCCTGGGGTGAGAAAGCGGAGTGCTATATTCTAATAAGGATGCTGCTGGGTGAATTAACGACAGTAAGGTTGAAGCATAGTGTGCAGCTAGCCTGGGAAGCAAGGTCAGATGTGACTGCACCCATGTTGGAATGTTAATACCTAGCAATGAGCTAAAACATAGGTTTCTCACAGGACCATCAAGGGTGCTAAATCTCTACAGTATGGAGGCATGTTCCTTTGTGTTGCTATAACGAACCCAGTTATGAGTCTTGGGGCTAGAAATTGTGCAGCGCCCTGTTTGGGACGATAACTTTTCAGGGGGTGCAATAAAAATAATGGCAGGCGAAAAATAATGTTTGCTCCCGGGAACTTTCATTTTAGCGCTCCAGGAGGGAAGTGGAGCACTACATCAAGCGCCATCACTTCCCTTAGAGCGCTAAAGTCAGTGAGAGGGGTGGTAGCGGCAGAGTGCTGCACAATGTTCCGCGCAACACCTCCATTTTGGAGGCTCCTTCCCTCATTTAAAGGGCCAGGCCCAAAGTTGGTTTGAGTCAATCTTCACTCTATCTCTGTGGGGCCATTCTAAGAGAGTGCAAGGCTGAGGAATCGCAGGGTCAAACCAAATCAGAATGCACCAGAATGGGAAGATAAATAAATGTTGCCCTACCCGACCAGCACCGCCTGTAAATATCGCTCCCCAAGCAGCGGCTGGCCGAGGTGACAATGCCTCCTGCAGCTGCCATTGTTGACGCCCGCCGATGTTGCAGGAAGCGGGAGCGAATATTGCATCCGGGGTGGTAACGGGGGCGCTGTGCACTGGATGACATCACGATCTCCGGGGTGCAAGGCAGCGAGGCAGTACATGTTAGCACCAATGCAAAACCGCCAATTTCTCCCCCTTGATGTTCAAAAACAGATGATATCAGGGGGTAATAAGATGAGGACCTGCGTAAGCCAAGGTGCTGCGGACGTGGAATCTTTATGATTGGGTTTGGGGTTTTGGGGGCAAGCCAGTGATCGGCTCAGTAAGACTCCATTAGTTTTGAATGAAAGCAAGAGTATAAGAAGGGGGTCCCAATAGCTACAAAGTGCAGCAGATTTCAGAAAGAATCGAGGCAACACCTGAGAGACAAAGAAAGAGATACAAGGGACACAGGCTGGTGCTTACTCACGGTTGCACGCTTCTGCCCAGAGTATAAGTGCTAATGTAAGTCTCAATTATTCTCTGTAAACTGCTACCCGAATACTGTAATGTATAAAGTCTTGCTTGTGCTGAATAAAGTTAAATCACTGTCCCCAATACGGGTCAACCTTGAGTCATTTGGAACCAAGGTCCCTCTGGGATCTTACACGTTACACATACACATTACACAGCCCCACATCTGTGGCATAACTAAGACCGCCTATTTCCAGCTCCGTAACATCGCCCGTCTCCACCCTTGCCTCAGCTCATCCGCTGCCTAAACCCTCATCCACGCCTTTGTTACCTCCAGACTTGACTATTCCAACGCACTCCTGGCTGGCTTCCCACATTCTTCCCTACGTAAACTTGAGGTCATCCAAAACTCGGCTGCTCGTGTCCTAACTCGCACCAAGTCCCGCTCACCCATCACCCCTGTGCTCGCTGACCTACATTGGCTCCCGATTAAGCAATGCCTCAATTTCAAAATTCTCATCCTTGTTTACAAATCCCTCCATGGCCTCGCCCCTCCCTATCTCTGTAACCTCCTCCAGCCCCACAACCCCCCCCCCCCCCCCCCGAGATGTCTGCACTCCTCAAACTCTGCCCTCTTGAGCATTCCTGATTATAATTGCTCCACCATTGGTGGCCATGTCTTCTGTTGCCTGGGCCCCAAGCTCTGGATCTCCCTGCCTAAACCTCTCCGCCTCTCTACCTCTCTTTAAGACACTCCTTAAAATCTACCTCTTTGACCAAACCTTCTGTCATCTGCCGTAATTTCTTTTTATGTGGCTCGGTGTCAATTTTGTCTGTTTTGTCTTACAACACTCCTGTGAAGCGCCTTGGGATGTTTTACTACGTTAAAGGTGCTATATAAATAAAAGTTGTTGTTGTTGTTACACATGACAGTTTGAGGATCTGAATTCAGTTGTTCTGGAAATAAAAAGCTGGTGACCATGGAATTATGGAATTGTTGTAAAAATCCAACTGGTTCACTGATGTGGAGCATAATCACCGGCATGGACCAGTTGGGCCAAATGGCCTGTTTCTGTTCTGTACTGTATTGCCATTCTTACTCGGTCTGGCCAATGTGATTGATTGTTCGCTGCTGACAGTTGTCAGGGCAACTAGGGATGGCCACTAAATATTGGCATTGACAGCGACACCCACATCCCAAGAATGATTATAAAAGTCAACAAAAATGCCTTCTGTTGGCATCAAACAATTCTATTAACATAAGAAATAGGGGCAGAGGTAGGCCACTCAGCCCCTCGAGCCTGCTCCGCCATTCAATAAGATCATGGCTGATCATCGACCCCAGTGCTCAAAAACCTATCCATCTCATTCTTGAATGTACTCAAAGACTGAGCCTCCACAGCCCTTTCAGGTAGAGAATTCCAACGATTCACAAACCTCTCATAGAAACATAGAAACATAGAAAATAGGTGCAGGAGCAGGCCATTCAGCCCTTCTAGCCTGCACCGCCATTCAATGAGTTCATGGCTGAACATGAAACTTCAGTACCCCCTTCCTGCTTTCACGCCATACCCCTTGATCCCCCGAGTAGTAAGGACTTCATCTAACTCCCTTTTGAATATATTTAGTGAATTGGCCTCAACTACTTTCTGTGGTAGAGAATTCCACAGGTTCACCACTCTCTGGGTGAAGAAGTTTCTCCTTATCTCGGTCCTAAATGGCTTACCCCTTATCCTTAGACTGTGACCCCTGGTTCTGGACTTCCCCAACATTGGGAACATTCTTCCTGCATCCAACCTGTCCAAACCCGTCAGAATTTTAAACGTTTCTATGAGGTCCCCTCTCACTCTTCTGAACTCCAGTGAATACAAGCCCAGTTAATCCAGTCTTTCTTGATAGGTCAGTCCCGCCATCCCGGGAATCAGTCTGGTGAATCTTCGCTGCACTCCCTCAATAGCAAGAATGTCCTTCCTCAAGTTAGGAGACCAAAACTGTACACAATACTCCAGGTGTGGCCTCACCAAGGCCCTGTACAACTGTAGCAACACCTCCCTGCCCCTGTACTCAAATCCCCTCGCTATGAAGGCCAACATGCCATTTGCTTTCTTAACCGCCTGCTGTACCTGCATGCCAACCTTCAATGACTGATGTACCATGACACCCAGGTCTCGTTGCACCTTCTCTTTTCCTAATCTGTCACCATTCAGATAATAGTCTGTCTCTCTGTTTTTACCACCAAAGTGGATAACCTCACATTTATCCACATTATACTTCATCTGCCACGCATTTGCCCACTCACCTAACCTATCCAAGTCACTCTGCAGCCTCATAGCATCCTCCTCGCAGCTCACACTAGCACCCAACTTAGTGTCATCCGCAAATTTGGAGATACTACATTTAATCCCCTCGTCTAAATCATTAATGTACAATGTAAACAACTGGGGCCCCAGCACAGAACCCTGCGGTACCCCATTAGTCACTGCCTGCCATTCCGAAAAGTACCCATTTACTCCTACTCTTTGCTTCCTGTCTGACAACCAGTTCTCAATCCACGTCAGCACACTACCCCCAATCCCATGTGCTTTAACTTTGCACATTAATCTCCTGTGTGGGACCTTGTCGAAAGCCTTCTCAAAGTCCAAATATACCATATCAACTGGTACTCCTTTGTCCACTTCATTGGAAACATCCTCAAAAAATTCCAGAAGATTTGTCAAGCATGATCTCCCTTTCACAAATCCATGCTGACTTGGACCTATCATGTCACCATTTTCCAAATGCGCTGCTATGACATCCTTAATAATTGATTCCATCATTTTACCCACTACTGAGGTCAGGCTGACCGGTCTATAATTCCCTGCTTTCTCTCTCCCTCCTTTTTTAAAAAGTGGGGTTACATTGGCTACCCTCCACTCGATAGGAACTGATCCAGAGTCAATGGAATGTTGGAAAATGACTGTCAATGCATCCGCTATTTCCAAGGCCACCTCCTTAAGTACTCTGGGATGCAGTCCATCAGGCCCTGGGGATTTATCGGCCTTCAATCCCATCAATTTCCCCAACACAATTTCCCGACTAATAAAGATTTCCCTCAGTTCCTCCTCCTTACTAGACCCTCTGACCACTTTTATATCCGGAAGGTTGTTTGTGTCCTCCTTAGTGAATACTGAACCAAAGTACTTGTTCAATTGGTTTGCCATTTCTTTATTCCCCGTTATGACTTCCCCTGATTCTGACTGCAGGGGACCTACGTTTGTCTTTACTAACCTTTTTCTCTTTACATATCTATAGAAACTTTTGCAATCCGCCTTAATGTTCCCTGCAAGCTTCTTCTCGTACTCCATTTTCCCTGCCCTAATCAAACCCTTTGTCCTCCTCTGCTGAGTTCTAAATTTCTCCCAGTCCCCAGGTTCGCTGCTATTTCTGGCCAATTTGTATGCCATTTCCTTGGCTTTAATACTATCCCTGATTTCCCTTGATAGCCACGGTTGAGCCACCTTCCCTTTTTTATTTTTACGCCAGACAGGAATGTACAATTGTTGTAATTCATCCATGCGGTCTCTAAATGTCTGCCATTGCCCATCCACAGTCAACCCCTTAAGTATCATTAGCCAATCTATCTTAGCCAATTCATGCCTCATACCTTCAAAGTTACCCTTCTTTAAGTTCTGGACTATGGTCTCTGAATTAACTGTTTCATTCTCCATCCTAATGCAGAATTCCACCATATTATGGTCACTCTTCCCCAAGGGGCCTCGCACAATGAGATTGCTAATTAATCCTCTCTCATTACACAACACCCAGTCTAAGATGGCCTCCCCCCTAGTTGGTTCCTCGACATATTGGTCTAGAAAACTATCCCTTCTGCACTCCAGGAAATCCTCCTCCACCGTATTGCTTCCAGTTTGGCTAGCCCAATCTATGTGCATATTAAAGTCACCCATTATAACTGCTGCACCTTTATTGCATGCACTCCATTTTCCTGTTTGATGCCCTCCCCAACATCTCAGTCCTAAATGGCCAATCCCTTCTCCTGAGACTTCTACCCCTGCTTCTAACTGCTCCATTTAGTGGTACATAGATTTCATGATTTACTGGAAAATTAATATTAAGGGCTGGATTTTGCCAGTCTTCTGCGCTGAGGGTTTCGCTCTGGAGTGGCGATGAGGTCTTGCGCGACCCACAGCAATCCTCGGGCCCGGATTTGGGGCTGCGAGGAGCATCACCGGCTGTAAGAGGGTGCAACGCCCCTTGTTGTGACACCGGCGCGAGTTTGAGCTCCTAGCCGGTTCAACCATTCCGTTGGCAAAGCAATGAGAAATGGACAATGGACTCCTGAGGTAATGACAACCCAAGCACTTCATCAAACCGGCACGTCAACCAACTGTCCTTTCAACCACCATCAGTCCAACCTGGGACACAGGCTGTCATTCCCGCATCGGACTGATCCGTCATCTGACAACTTATTTTTAATGTGGAAACAAGTCACCCTCGACTCCGAGGGACTGTCTATGATGATGAACGGACTCCGAAGGTAAGTGTGATTGTTTTTGCTTTTAATTTTTTTTAGTGATTCGTGTTGTGGTGGCACGGGCAATGTTTTGGGAATGCTTTTGTGTTCCCCCCCTCTCCCTCCCCAGGCGTCTCTCAGAGCACTTCCAGATCAGCTCTTTATAGAATCATAGAATCATAGAAATTTACAGCACGGAAGGAGGCCATTTTGGCCCATCGTGTCCGCGCCGGCCGACCAAGAGCTATCCAGCCTAATCCCACTTTCCAGCGCTAGGTCCGTAGCTCTGTAGGTTACAGCACTTCAGGTGCACGTCCAAGTATTTTTTAATGTGGTGAGGGTTTCTGCCTCTACCACCCTTTCAGGCAGTGAGTTCCAGACCCTCACCACCCTCTGGGTGAAGACAGTTCCCCTCAAATCCCCTCTAAACCTCCTACCAATTACTTTAAATCTATGTCCCCTGGTTGTTGACCCTTCTGCCAAGGGAAACTGGTCCTTCCTATCCATTCTGTCCAGGCTCCTCATAATTGTATACACCTCAATCAGGTCTCCCCTCAGCCTCCTCTGTTCCAAAGAAAACAGACCCAGCATCTCCAACCTTTCCTCATAGCAAAATTCTCCAATCCAGGCAACATTCTTGTAAATCTCCTCTGCACCCTCTCCAGTGCAATCACATCCTTCCTGTAATGTGGTGACCAGAACTGCACGCAGTACTCCAGCTGTGGCCTAACCAGTGTTTTATACAGTTCAAGCATAACTACCTTGCTTTTATATTCCATGCCTCGACTAATAAAGGCAAGTATTCCATTTGCCTTCTCAACCACCTTATCCACCTGGCCTGCTACCTTCAGGAATCTGTGAACCTGCACTCCAAGGTCCCTTTGTTCCTCTACACTTCTCAGTGTCTGTACCATTTAATGTGTATTCCCTTGCCTTGTTAGCTCTTCCCAAATGCATGACCTCACACTTACCCGGATTGAATTCCATTTGCCACTGTTCTGCCCACCTGACCAGTTCATTGATATCTTCCTGCAGTCCGCAGCTTTCTTCTTCATTATCAACCACGCAGCTTATTTTAGTGTCATCTGCAAACTTCTTAATCATACCCCCTATATTCAAGTCCAAGTCATCGCTATATACCACAGCTCGGGAGTTTCCCACACTTGCGCCACGAGAGGTGTACAACGCCTCCCTCAGCGCTGCACCCCTGACGCAGGGCCTAGCTGCCCAAACTTACCGACTGAAGCGTAAATTATTCCCAGCAGCTAACTTTCCCGCCCCGCCACCATTATCGCCCCAATAACATCAAAGCCGAAAGTCCAGCCCCTTAGAAAATCTATTGAGAAATCTCACCGGTTACTGTGGGAAAGATGTGACGTTGGTGGGGAGCTCTACTGATTTTGGGGCTAAAACACCACTGAAACCGATTTAGCCTGCATCCTAGCTATACTTTACCTAACCCTGGAGCGACTGATAGACATTGTTCATCGGTCAGCATTAACATTTATCACCATGGGCACAAAAAAAACCAAAATTCCAGTGAGATTGTTAAAAGGCAATATTACTGTTAATATTTGATGACGATGAGTACGGGACTCTGTTTCTGGCCATTAGCACCAGCTGCCTAATATAGCATGGTAGTGTAATGGCAATGTGACTAGACCAGTAATTCAGAGGATAAACTAATGTGGTAAAATACGAGTTCAAATCCGACCAGGGCAGTTTGAGGAAAAGAAAATATGGTAATAAAAAGCTAGTATCAGGAAAAGTCACCATAAAGCTGTCGGATGGTCATAAAAGCCTTAAATCTCGATGATGGATTACATCGGATATATGGCACAGAAACAGGCCATTCGGCCCAACCAGTCAATACCGGCGTTTATGCTCCACTCGAGCCTCCTCCTGTCTTTCCTCATCTAAATCTATCAGCATAATCCTCTATTCCCTTCTCCCTCATATACTTGTCCAGCCTCCTCTTAAATAAATCTATACTATTCACTTCAACCACTCCCTGTGGCAGCGAGTTCCACATTCTCATCACTCTCTGGGTAAAGAAGTTTCTTCTGAATTCCCTATTGGATTTCTTGGTGATTATCTTATATTGATGGCCTCTAGTTATGCTCTTCCCCACAAGTGGAAACATTCTCTCTGTGTCCACTCTATCAAAACCTTTCATCATTTTAAAGGCCTCTATTAGGTCACCCCTCAGCCTTCTTTTTTCAAAGAGACTCAGCCTGTTCATATTTTCCTGATACATATACCCTCGCATTTCTGATACCATCCTTGTAAATATTCTTTGCACCCTCTCCAGTGCCTCTATACCCTTTTTATAATATGGTGACCAGAACTGTACGCAGTGCTCCATGTGGTCCAAACAAGGATCGATACTAGTTTAGTATAGCTTCTCTCATTTTCAATTCTATCCCTCTAGATATAAACCCTAGTGCCTGGTTTGCTTTTTTTTATGACCTGTGTCGCAACTTTTAGTGATTTGTGTACTTGTACTCCGAGATCCCTTTGCTCCTCTACCCCACCCAGACTCGCACCCTCAGAGTAATATGTAACCTATATGTGTCAGCTGTGGCACACGCACCTCTGAGTTAGAAGGTTCAAGTCCCACTCCGGGAACTTGAGCACATAAATCTAGGCTGACACTCCCAGTGCAGTGCTGGGGGAGTGCTGCACTGTTGGCGGTGCCGACTTTCGGATGAGATGTTAATCCGAGGCCTCGTCTGCCCGCTCAGGTGGAAGTTAAAGATCCCATGGCACTATTTCGAAGAAGAGCAGGGGAGTTATCCCCGGTGCCCTGGCCAATATTTATCCCTCAATTAACATAACAAAAACAGATTATAGAAACATAGAAACATTTACAGCGCAGAAGGAGGCCAGTTCGGCCCATCATGTCCGCACCGACTGAGAAAGAGCCGCACGGCCCTCGGTCAGCAGCCCTGAATATTACATATAAACCTATGAACAATGAACAATGGCGGAAAGGTAAAGAGCACCCAGCCCAACCAATCTGCCCCACACAACTGTGACATCCCTTATACTAAAACATTCTACACTCCACCCCAACTGGAGCCATGGGATCTCCTGGGAGAGGCAAAAACCAGATAAAAACCCAGGCCAATTTAGGGGGAAAAAAATCTGGGAAAATTCCTCTCCGACCCATCCAGGCAATCGAAACTAGTCCAGGAGATCACCCTGGCCGTATTCGATTCCCTGCAGTACTTACCATTATATCTGCGCTGGCCAACAAAAGATCATCCAGTCTAATCCCAATTACCAACTCTGTGTCATTATTACATTGCTGTTTGTGGGAGCTTGCTGTGCACAAGTTGGCTGTTGCATTTCCCACATTACAACAGCGAGGACACTCCGAAAGTACTTCATTGGCTGTAAAGCACTTGGAGACGACTGGTGGTCATGAAAGATGCTATATAAATGCAAGTTTTTTATTTCTTTATCTCTCTATTCTTCCTGCCAAAATGTAATACCTCACATTTATCTGTGTTGAAATTAATTTGCCAATTATATGTCCATTCTGCAAATTTATTCATGTGCCCCCCTGTAATCTGTTGCAGGCCTCCTCGCTATGTTCTTTGGGCAATGTAGCAAACCGTCCCTGCCAAGTCTGGATTCTATGTGATTCCAATCCCTCACCTTTTGAAACTGACCTCTGAAGTGGCCTAGGGAGCTGTTGAATCAAACTGCTATCAGTGGTTCAAGAAGGCGATCTAACACTACCACCTCAGGGCAACTTGGGACGGACAACAAATTATGTCTACTTTGCGAGAATGAATTTTAATAATCAACTAAACTGTCACAATGCATTACCAGGGACCCCAGGGTTTCGGTAATTGGAATATTCATAGAAACATAGAAACATAGAAAATAGGTGCAGGAGTAGGTCATCCGGCCCTTCGAGCCTGCACCACCATTCAATAAGATCATGGCTGACCATTCCTGCTTTCTCTCCATACCCCTTGATCCCTTTAGCCGCAAGGGCCATATCTAACTCCCTCTTGAATATATCCAATGAACTGGCATCAACAACTCTCTGCGGCAGGGAATTCCACAGGTTAACAACTCTCTGAGTGAAGAAGTTTCTCCTCATCTCAGTCCTAAATGGCTTACCCCTTATCCTAAGACTATGTCCCCTGGTTCTGGACTTCCCCAACATCGGGAACATTCTTCCCGCATCTAACCTGTCTAGTCCCGTCAGAATTTTGTACGTTTCTATGAGATCCCCTCTCATCCTTCTAAACTCCAGTTGATCCAGTCTCTCCTCATATGTCCAGTCTCTCCTCATATGACAAAATTTCCCGAAGGTTTGTCTGGGTAGGAACTTCCGGCTGGAAGTTGCCAGGACTCAGTTTGCCATGTTAATACAGCAGAGCTTACTTCATTAGGACAGTGATACTACTGGTGATACACCGCTTCACATATTCACTATTTATGTTCTGTTGTCATCTCGAATACTTTATTAAAAAAGGATTTCAGGATGGATTTAACCGTGGGTTGCTCCCCATGAATGGATCGAACTGGGGCTCAACAGACATAAACCATGGGGTGATACCACTCAGGCAGCAACTCCGCTAACGGTGTGCATGACAAAATTTCCCCAAGGTTTGTCCGGGTAGGAACTTCCGACTGGAAGTTGCTAGGACTCAGTGTGCCATGTTAATACAGCAGAGCTTACTTCATTAGGACAGTGATACTACTGGTGATACACCGCTTCACCATTTGTACCTTAATGTTGGGTCTCCCAGCTAGGCGGCCTGTGCCTTTAAATAGAACGGCAGCGTCATTTTAACCGAACCCGCCTGTCGGGAAATTGTTGGAATCAGGTGGGACGCTGAGTTTTACACCCCGCCCTGATTTTACTCCCCATTAGAGTCAGTGAAGAGTAATACTGGGCGGGGTGTGAACCCAGCGTTCCACCCCACTGGGATTCCCACCCAGTCAGTTCGCTTCAAATTACACCCTTAAAGGGACAGGCTGCTTTCGAAATTTTTCTCCTTTATTTTCTGGAGCTAATTCCTAATTGAAAGGAGTCTGTGCATTTCCTTTGGCAACGTACTCTGTTATTTCCCCAAAGGCCTTTGTTATTTTTTCCAGACACGACTTGCCTTTTCCCAATTCGTCGCAACTCTCCTCACTTAACTCATCTCTGACAATGTGCCGATTCATTATTTCCCGCATTACGGCTACCAGCAGCTTACCTACCACCGAGGTTTGGCTGAATGCTCTACAGTTATCTAGTTTACGCCCTTCTCCCTTCTTGGTCAAAGACGTTACATTACTTTAGGAAGGATGTCACGGCCTTGGAGAGGGTGCAGAGGAGATTTACTAGAGTGGGATCAGGGATGAGGGACTTCAGTTACGTGGATAGACTGTAGAAGCTGGGGTTGTTCTCCTTCGAGCAGAGAAGGTGAAGGGGTGATTTGATCGAGGTGTTCAAAGTCACGAATGGTGTTGATAGAGTAAATAAGGAGAATGTTTCCAGTGGCAGAAGGGTCGGCAACCAGAGGACACAGATTTAAATTGATTGGCAGAGGCGACATGAGGAAACACTTTTTTACACAGCATGTTATTATGATCTGGAACGCACTGCCTGAAAGATTCAATAGTAACTTTCCAAAAGGGGATTGGATAATTACTAGAAGGGAAAATATTTTTAGGGCTACGGGGAAAGAGCAGGAAGCATGGGACTAACTGTATAGCTCTTTGGCTGTGCTGAATCATTCTATGAAACCCTCCACTCCTTTGACACAACTTTCATATTTAAGGATGTTTGAAAGATTGCAGTCCAAGGGGGTGAAATTGGGCACAGAATCAAGGACGCCAAACAGGCTGAATCAATTCACCGTTACACCACACACATGATCTTCAGCAGTTCTGTTGAAGCTATTGGAACTAGATATCGAACGGGGCGTGTAACGGGTGATGCCTGTTTTGCAGCATCACCACCCATATCCAATTTCATACCCAAAGCTCCTCTTTCATTCTTCATTCCCCACATCACTCTAGAATCATAGAATCATGGCATGGTTACAGCACGCAAGGAGGCCATTGGGCCCGTCGAGCCCGTGCCGGCTCTCTGCAAGAGCACCTCAGCTAGTCCCACTGCCCTGCTCTTTCCCTGTAGCCCTGCAACATTTTTTTCCTTCATGTACTTTTGAAAACCATGATTGAGTCTGCCTCCACCACCCTTTCAGGCCGTGCATTCCAGATCCTAACCACTCGCTGCGTAAAAATGTTTTTCCTCAAGTCGCCTTTGGTTCTTCTGCCAATCACTTTAAATCTGTGTCCTCTGGTTCTTGACCCTTCCGCCATGGGAACAGTCTCTCTCGATCTACTCTGTCCAGACCCTTCATGATTTTGAATACCTCTATCAAATCTCCTCTCAACCTTCTCTGCTCCAAGGAGAACAACCCCAGCTTCTCCAGTCTACCCACGTAGCTGAAGTCCCTCATCCCTGGAATCATTCTCGTAAATCTTTCCTGCGCCCTCTCTAAGGCCTTCACATCCTTCCTAAAGTGCGGTGCCCAGAATTGGACACAATATTCCAGTTGAGGCCGAACCAGTGTTTTATACAGGTTCATCATAACTTCCTTGCTTTTGTACTCTATACCTCCATTTATGAAGCCTAGGATCCCGTAAGCTTCTTTAACCGCTTTCTCAACCTGTCCTGCCACCTTCAACGATTTGTGCATCTACCCCCAGGTCTCTCTGTTCTTGCACCCACTTTAGAATTGTACCCTTTAGCTTATATTGCCTCTCTTCAGTCTTCCTACCGAAAGTAGGGTGCATGCCATCAGGGGCAGTGCCTTTTTCACTCTAGGTTGCCACCACGGTTTCGGTTGGATGTCCTTATCCACAGCTGCTCGGTCTCTACTGCCCGTTTCGTAAGAAGAAATAACGATGAATTCTCCCCTCCATTACTTTACCAACAAGGAACAATGGGAAGTTTGGTTCCTTAGGGACCAAAGCTACCAGCTGCAATCATGGGTCATGGGCGAAGGTGAAATTCGACAAGGGGTGGGGAGGGGGGGGGCCACAATACAGGCAGAATCACATTTGCCAACTGTCGCACGGCAGCTCGATATTCGGTTCTAGTGAAGTCGGCGGAACTCAGCATTGTGCATAACGGCCGATACCCACCTGCTTTGTTTCCCTGCCAGTGTCAGATTTCACCCGCGCCCTGCCCGTCCATACCCCTACAGCAGAGATGTAAATTCCGCCAAGCAACGAGAAGATATTGAATCTTGTATCTACACAAGTGGTGTTTCAATGTCGGTGACTGCCTCCTGCTACTAGCTCTGCAGCACTTTAAGGCCTGCAACAGCATGTAATTTCTCACCCATTAAGGGGGGGCCGAGAACCAGCGAAAGATGTTACTGACACATACATAGTGGAGGTAGTTTTAACTTTCACTGATATCAACAACTTGCATTTATATCGCACCTTTAATGTAGTAAAACGTCCCAAGGTATTTCACAGGAGTGTTATCAAACAACATTTGACACTGAGCCATACAAGGAGATATTAGGACAGGTGACCAAACGTGATATGTCCTTACTATACAGTATAAATGCACACGAGGCCCATACTTGAGAGAAGGTCACTCTGTGACCAGCTAACTTTATTACCAAGACCTCAAGTGATGAAGGTGGGTGGAGCTTTCCCCTTTATACCTGAAAGTCCAGGTTAGGAGTGTCTCCCACAAGTTCACCACCTAGTGGTCAATGTTCTCAAGGTGTACAACTTAGGTCAGCTTATACATGGGTTACAATGATAGTTGAATACATGACATCACCTCCCCCCAAAGTCTTATTGGGATCACAGGTTGAGTCTCTCTGGTGGTTTACGCTCCCTTGTAGAGCGCCTGAGTTGGGGCTCCGGTTATTGGTCGCTGGCCTGAGTGTCTGCTGTTTGCGGTGCCTCAGGCCTGTCCGGACTGTCGACAGTGACTGGGCTCTCCTCCCTTTGGTTCCGGTGTTCGGTCACCTGTGGTGGAGTAAACTCTACACCGTGTTCTTCCTCTGCTTCTTCTATGGGGTTGCTGAACCTCTTTTTAGTTTGATCCACGAGTTTGCAGCAAATTTATCCATTGGTAAGTTTAAATACCAAAACAGGGTCACTGACATCAATACATCGCACCCTCGCATTCCTGTCATGGTAGTCACATTGTGACTGACGCCTGCTCTCAAGAATTTCTTTCATAGTGGGGTGTATAAGGGATAACCTGGTTTTGACCGTCCTTTTCATTAGCAGCTCTGCGGGTGGAACCCCTATGAGCGAGTGTAGTCGGGATCTATTGGCCAACAGGAGGCGTGATAAGCGGCTTTGTAGGGAACCCCTTGGATTCTGAGCATCCCCTGTTTAATTATCTGCACTGCTTGTTCCACCTGGTCATTTGAGGCCGGCTTGAACGGTGCCATTCTGACATGGTTGAATCCATTGCCTGCCATGAAGTCCTGGAATTCAGTGCTTGTGAAGCACGGGCCATTGTCGCTGACCAAGACATCCGGTAGACCATGGGTGGTGAACATTGCCCATAGACTTTCTACCGTGGCAGAGGATGTGCTTGAATTTAAAAAGGCACAATCAATCTATTTCGAGTATGCGTCTACTACAACCAAAAAAATCTTTCCCATGAAAGGACCTGCGTAGTCCACATTGATGCGTGACCATGGCTTGGCGGGCCAGGAGCAGGGGCTAAGGGGGGCTTCCCTGGGTGCGTTGCCCAGCTGAGCACACGTGTTGCACCTGTGAACACAAAGTTCCAGGTCTGCATCTATCCCTGGCCACCAAACGTGTGACCTGGCAATTGCCTTCATCATGACAATGCCCGGGTGCTCATTGTGGAGTTCTCTGATGAACACCTCTCTGCCCATCTGGGGCATGACTACTCGGTTCCCCCACAGTAGGCAATCGGCTTGAATCGAGAGTTCATCCTTGCTCCAATGAAATGGTTTAAATTCCTCAGGGCATGCCCCGTACGTGGCTGCCCAGTCCCCATTCAGGACACATTTCTTGACTAAAGACAGTAGCGGCTCTTTATTTGTCCAGACTTTAATCTGACGGGCTGTCACAGGTGAGCCTTCGCTTTCGAAAGCTTCAACAGCCATGACCATCTCAGCATCATGCTCGGTAGCCTCCTCAGTGGTGGCTAGTGGGAGCCTGCTGAGTGCATCGGCGCAGTTTTCGGTGTCCGGTCTGTGCCGAATTGTGTAGTCATAGGCGGCTAACGTAAGTGCCCACCTCTGTATGTGGGCCGATGCATTCGTATTTATGGCCTTGTTGTCAGCCAAAAGGGACTTTAGGGGTTTGTGATCTGTCTCCACCTCAAATTTCCTGCCAAACACGTACTGGTGCATTTTTGTTACTGCATATACACATGCTAGCGCTTCCTTTTCTACCATTCCGTGGCCCCTTTCTGCCTGGGACTGACTTCTGGAGGCATAAGCTACCGGCTGTAACTGACCCTTGGCATTGACATGCTGCAACACACACCCGACCCCATAGGACGACGCATCGCACATTAAAACAAGTTTCTTACACAGGTCATATAACGTTAACAGTTTGTCGGAGCATAAAAAATTGCGTGCTCTATCAAAAGCCCATTCCTGGCTGTCCCCCCAGACCCAATCGCGACCTTTTCGTAGGAGCACGTGTAGCGGCTCTAACAGCATGCTCAATTTGGGAAGAAAGTTGCCAAAATAGTTCAGGAGCCCCAGGAACGAACGCAGCTCCGTCATGTTACGGGGTCTGGGTGCTCTCTGGATCGCTTCCATTTTGGACGCAGTAGGTCTGATCCCGTCTGCTGCTACCCTCCTCCCCAGGAATTCTACCTCTGGAGCTAAGAAGACACACTTCGCCTTTTTCAGTCTCAGCCCTACCCGGTCCAGTCTGCGTAGCACCTCCTCCAGGTTGTGGAGGTGTTCTTCGGTATCGCAAACCGTGATGAGGATGTCATCTTGAAAAACCACCATCCTTGGAATCAACTTGAGGAGACTTTCCATATTTCGTTGATAGATCGCGGCAGCCGAACGAATCAAAAATGGACATCTGTTATACTCAAACAACCCCTTGTGTGTCGTGATGGTGGTCAGCTTCTTCGACTCACTCGCCAGCTCCTGGGTCATGTAAGCTGAGGTCAGGTCCAATTTTGAAAAAAGTTTGCCACCGGATAGCGTCACAAAGAGGTCCTCTGCTCTCGGTAGCGGGTACTGGTCTTGGAGTGACACCCGATTGATGGTGGCCTTGTAATCACCACATATCCTGACCGACCCATCCGCCTTGAGCACTGGCACGATCGGGCTCACCCAGTGACTGAATTCGACTGGCGAGATGATGCCTTCCCTCAGCAGGCGGTCCAATTCGCATTCTATCTTTTCCCGCATCACGTACGGCACCGCTCTGGCCTTGTGGTGTACTGGCCTGGCCTCTGGGTTTATGTGAATCACTACCTTGGTCCCCATGAAAGTGCTGATGCCGGGTTGAAATAATGAGTCAAATTTGTCCAGGACCTATGAGCATGAGACTCAGTCCACGGAAGAAATTGCATTGACATCGCCCCATTTCCAGTTCATGACAGCAAGTCGACTCCTCCCCAGTAGTGCGGGACCATCCCTTGGGACAATCCAGAGTGGCAACCTGTTCTCCGAATCTTTGTGGGTCACGACTACCGTGGCGCTGCCTAGCACCGGAATGATCTCCTTTGTATATGTCCGTAGCTGTGCGTCAATCAGCAATAATTTTGGCCTCCTGATCTTGGACACCCACAACTTTTCGAACTGTTTGATACTCATCAGGGACTGGCTGGCCCCCCGTGTCTAGCTCCATTAATACTGGGATGCCATTGAGGAGCACTTTCATCATTATCGGTGGCGTCCTGGTGTATGAACTGTATAGGTGCTCCACATGAACTCGCTGAACTTCAGCTTCCAGCGATTTCCCCAGTATACATTGGCCTCGTAGGGCTTACATCGGGCCCGTCCTCCTCGTACATCAACCTGGCTACAGGCTTCCTGCACATACGCGCCAAGTGACCGCTGACATTGCAGTTTCTGCAGGTATATTACTGATACCTGCAAGCTCTGGCTGGGTGTTTGCCTCCACACCTCCAGCATGAACTGGAGGCCCCGTTATTGGAAACAAAAGGTCCATTACCAGTCGATCGTCTCTGACTGTCTCTGTAACTGTCCTTAAGCGCACCATTAACAGGTGTTGATGGCCCCATTACTGGCCGCATTGTCCATTGCGATGGCATGAATCGCTGTCCAGCTAGCCATTGTCTCTGTTGAATTCCCCCTTTGGGTTCGACTACATGCTGGGGCATGTCCGATTGCCCTTGTCTGCCTAGAGAACTGTGTGCCGAGTTAACAATGTTGACTCCCTGGTCGTTTGCCGCATTTGAGCCAAGATTTTTGTCATACATCATTCTGGTCTCTTCCTCCCCTGAGATAAATGTCTGGGCTATCAGAGCCGCCGCTTCCAAGATCAAGTCTTTGGTCTCAATCAGTTTCCTGAAAACCCCAGCGTGCCCGATGCCTTCAATAAAAAAGTCTCGCAGCATCTCCGCTCTGCATGCATCTGGGAACTTACATAGGATCACCAGTTGCCGGATGTCTGCCACGAAGTCTGGAACGCTTTGCCCTTCTTGCCCCCGGTGCGTGTAAAACCGGTGTCTCGCCATGTGCATGCTGCTCACCGGTTTAAAGTGTTCCCCGATCAACTTACTGAGCTCTTCAAATGTCTTGTCTGCCGGCTTCTCTGGCGTTAGAAGGTCCTTCACCAGGGAGTACGTTCTGGATCCACAAACCGTCAGGAGATGAGCCCTGCATTTGTCGGCTGAATCCTGTCCCAACCATTCGTTAGTGACAAAACTTTGCTGTAGTCTCTCAATAAAGTCGTCCCAATCATCACCAACACTGTATCTCTCTTCTGTGCTGCTAGTGGCCATGCTCGCATGGTTTAAATCCCAATTTGTCGTCACCAATAATATGTCCTTACTATACAGTATAAATGCACACGAGGCCCATACTTGAGAGAAGATCACTCTGTGACCAGCTACCTTTATTACCAAGACCTCAAGAGACAGACGGTGGGTGGAACTTCCCCTTTTATACCGGAAAGTCCAGGTTAGGAGTGTCTCCCATAAGTTTGCCCCCTGTGGTCAATATTCTCAAGGTGTACAACTTAGGTCAGCTTATACATGGGTTACAATGATAGTTGAATACATGACAAAAAGCTTGGTCAAAGAGGTAGGTTTTAAGGAGCATCTTAAAATAGGAGAAGAGATGGAGAGGTGGAGAGGTTTAGGGAGAGACTTTCAGGGCTTGGGACCTTGGCAGCTGAAGGCACGGCCACCGATGGTGGGGTGATTAAAATCAGGGAGGCACAAGAGGCCAGAACTGCAGGAGCGCAAAGATCTCAGGGAGGGGGGGCGGGGTTAGGGGGCTGGAGGTGATTACTGAGATAGGGAGGGGCGAGGCCATGGATGGATTTGAAAACAGGGATGAGAATTTTGACATCGAGGCGGTGCTCAACTGGGAGCCAATGTAGGTCAGTGAGCACAGGGGCGATGGGTGAGCATGACGTGGTGCGAGTTAGGACATGGGCAGCCAAGTTTTGGATGAGTTTATGATGGCATGTAATAGGCGGCCGATGTGATATACCCATCAACTATAGGCTAATTATCTTTAAACAGCATAAATTGAGGGGGTTCAGCACACTGACTCATAGATTTTGACTTTGTGTAATAGTGTAAAACAGGCGATAGAGAATCAGAGAACGACATTTGTCAGAGGTGCTGTCTTTCGCATGGGACGTTAAACCCTCTCAGGTGAACGTAAAAGATTCCATGACATTATTTCAAAGAAGAGCAGGGGAGTTATCCGAAAAACGGCACCTCCGACAGTGCAACGCTCCCTCAGCACTGCACTGGAATGTCAGCCTAGGCTTTGGTGCTCAAGTACCTGGAGTGGGATCTGAACCCACAATCTTCTGACTCAGAGGCGAATAGTGGTGTTCTGGCCATTATTTATCCCGCAGTCAACATCACTAAGAAAAACAGTTTATCGGGACATTATCGCATTGCTGTTCGTGGGAGCTTGCGGTGTACAGATTGGCTGCCGTATTTCTTACATTACAACAGTGACTACACTCCAAAAGTACATCATTGGCTGTAAAGCGCTTTGGGACGCCTGGTGGTCGTGAAAGGTGCTATATAAATGCAAGTCTTTCTTTCTTCTAAAATTATCATTCCCAACCCCTATGTGTCAGCTGTGGCTCAGTGGGTAGCACTCTTGCCTCTGCGTCAGAAGGTTGTGGGTTCAAGTCCCACTCCAGGGACTTGAGCGCATAAATCTCGGCTAACACTCCAGTGGAGTGCTGCACTGTCGGAGGTGCTGTCTTTTGGATGAGACGATAAACCGAGGTCCCGTCTGCTCTCTCAGGTGGACATAAAAGATCCCATGTCACTATTTTGAAGAAGAGCAGGGGAGTTATCCATGGTGTTCTGGCCAATATTTATCCCTCAATCAACATCGCAAAAAAAAACCCCCAGATTATCTGGTCATTGCCCCATTGCTGTTTGTGGGATCTTGCTGTGCGCAATTTGGCTGCTGCGTTTCCTACATTACAGCACTTCATTGGCTGTAAAGCACTTTGAGACATCCGGTGGTCGTGAAAGGTGCTATATAAATGCAAGTCTTTCTTTCTATCGTGTTCTGAGATTTACCGGTGAACTACTGCTCTCTGCAATTACATTTTCTATTTCCCAGTTGGCTTTGTCGTCGGCCGGCAGCAAACTGAATCTGATTTATTGGATTATTCACACCCCCCACGTGACGCCATGCCTACGCTGGCTGTGGTTCAGTCTCTGGCCGTGCCTTCCGACCCTCAGGTCCGTGGCTGTAATTATTGCGGTCGCAGGGTTGCTCCCTGGTCGTCAGCACAATTCACACAGCACAACATGAGGGTGAAACTGGACCTGGGTGCCGATGCGTTCAGGCAGTATCGCATCACTCGCCCTATGTATGCCCCTCTTCCACCCCCCCCCCCCCGAAATTTAGGCTAGAAATTGCATAGCTCCCAGTTTGGGGCAACAGCTTTTCGGGGAGCGCAAATGTATCACCGGGCGGGAAAGATTTGCTTCTGTTGGGAACTTCCGCTGTCGTGCTCCAAGAGGGATGTGGAGCACTAGATCAAGCGCTACCACTTCCCTCAGAGAGCTAAAGGGGGGGTGAGAGGGGCGGTATCGGCAGAGCGCTGAGCAATGTTGCGTTCAGCACCGTTTGGTTGTACAGGCTCCTTCCTCCCTTCATGGGAAGGGCCAATGCTGGGGTCTTCATGATGTCTGTGTTGGGCCACGGCACCTGCGCTACGCACATAGCAGCCCCAAGCACTCTAAGAGAGTGCAGGGCTGAGCATATCACGGGGGGGTGCGGGGGGGGAGCAAAGGAAATCAGGAGGCAGTAGAATGGGGTGATAAATACATTTTGCCCTAGCCGACCATCACTGCCTTTAAATACCGCTCCCCAAACAGCGGCCGGCCGAGGTGACGATGCCTCCTGCAGTTGCTGTTGTTGACGCCCGGCGATGATGTCAAGAGGCGGGAGCGAATATTGCATCCGGGGTGGTAAAGGGGCGCTACGCACCCGATGATGCCACGATCTCCGGGGCGCAAGAGAGCGAGGCGGTAAATGTTAGCGCCAGCCCAAAACCATCAGGGAAGTTCACGGGCGTCAGAGGTTTCCCCGCGCCCGGTCAGTAAACCGCTTCGTGGCCCGTTACCGCCCCCACGCAGGCGCTAATGGGAGGCGCAAACCAGGCCAATTTCTCCCCCTTAGTTCAAATTGACTTTACTCGAAATGGATGTCGGGCGTGTGGTTTAACAGCCAGTTTGCTGATCCTTGGACAGGTGCAATTTCACCCCAACAACATGTAATCGGATTTAGATGCCACATGGTGCTGGATTGTACACTTCCAGCAGCAAGTGAATCAGCGCCCTGCTCTTAAACTGTATTGGTTACACATACCATGTAATAAAACTTACACAAAAGGGCCAACTTTCACCCAACCCGGCAGTCGGCAAACTGATGGGATCATAGAATCATAGAAGTTTACAGCACGGAAGGAGGCCATTTCGGCCCATCGTGTCCGCACCGGCCAACAAGAGGCTATCCAGCCTAATCCCACTTTCCAGCTCTAGGTCCGTAGCCCTGCAGGTTACAGCACTTCAGGTGCACATCCAAGTACTTTTTAAATGTGGTGAGTGTTTCTGCCTCTACCACACTTTCAGTCAGTGAGTTCCAGACCCCCACCACCCTCTGGGTAAAGACATTTTCCTCAAATCCCCCCCTAAACCTTCTCCCAATTACTTTAAATTTATGCCCCCTGGTTGTTGACCCCTCTGCTAAGGGAAATAGGCCCTTTTTTTCCACTCTATCCCGGCCCCTCATAATTTTATACACCTGAATGAGGTCTTCCCTCAACCTCCTCTGTTTCAAGGAAAACAACCCCAGCCTATCCAATCTATCCTCATGGCTAAGATTCTCCACTCCCGGCAACATCCTCGTAAATCTCCTCTGTACCCTCTCCAGTGCAATCACGTCCTTCCTGTAATGCGGTGACCAGAACTGCACGCAGTACTCCAGCTGTGGCCTAACCAGTGTTTTATACAGTTCGGGGGCTGGCGGAAACACTGGCTTCACATCCCGCTCGCATGAGGTCTAAGGCGTGCAATGGTGTAAAACCCGATCCCGTGGGTTTCCCGCCCGGTCAGTGGGGTTATTATCGACTCCCCCTCCCAACCACCCCCCCCCCCCCCCGCAGAATTAATTGCACCAGGCTACAAAAGAGATGGTGGCAGCCATTACCCGTTCTGAATGATGGTGTAAGGCGGTTTGTTGGAGTTCAGCGACGGTGCGGACACGCAGGTTTCGGTGAAGACCTGCACCGCGATGTCGGTGGTCTCCGCCTCCATCTGAATGTACAGCGTCCCGTTCAGTTCGGTTTGATAAGGGAATTGCATGACTGGGTCATCGTAGTCGATGGAGCGAAACAATCGAAAGGATACGTTGTAGTGCCCGAACCGGACCAGGTGGTTTGTCTGCAGCATGAATCCCATCGTGACGGACTCGTTCATCGACATCTCGCACTTCAATTCGATCTCCAGGCGGTGAATGGGGGTGCGTGGGATGGACCCGTACATGGTATTTATGTAAACGATCTTTCCAGTTTCATTCTGCGACAATAAAGTGTTTAGACCCTTGTAAATATGCAGTGAGTATAACATGTCATTGTTGAAGAAAGTTAATTGGGGTTATTAACACCAACGTGCGATTCTAACAATTCGAATCGAGCAGCTAGTTAACAGCGATTGTTCTTTAGGGCCCCTGTTCTCACAAGCTGATGGGCTGGAGTTTCCGGCCCTTTACGCTCCGGGGCGTGAAATGGGGGGGGGGGGGGAGAGGTCTCGTGTCGCGAGCCTCGGGTCGGGTTTTGCGGCAACACTGAGCAACACCGTCGGGAAGAGCTGTGCCGGGTGTGCAACGCCTCTCGTTGGCGACACCGTCCGAGTCTTGACGCGAACCCGACCCGTCCGCCTGGAATCGCGACTCGCAATGACCGCCTGGGAAACCAGAGCGGTCCAGCCGTGCCGGCGGCCGTGAGGACGGTAAAGTGCTGTAAAGGTAAGTGCCAGTGTCTGTTCTTTTTATTTTTTTAGCGATTTGCGTTGTGGTGGCCTGGGCAATGTTTCTGTGGGTTTATTTTAAGATTCTGCCCCCCCCCCCCATCGCCCACCCCAGGCCTCTCTCGGCGAGCACATGGCCCGGCACTTTAGTTTGTGAGCTTCCTATTTTTGCACCTCGAGTTGTACAACGCCTCCCTTCGCACTGCACACGCTGGCGCAGGGCCCAGATGGCGAAAGTTCCTTGCTAAAGCGCAACCTATTCCCGGCCGGTAACTTTCCCGCCTCACCTCCATTTTCGCCCCGAAAACAGTAAAGCCTAAAATCCAACCAAATATCTTATTCTCTCTCTTCCTCTACTTGTCGGAGGGTCATGGGTTCAAGTCCCAAACCCTGGCTGACAGAGTGCAGCGCTGTCTTTCGGATGTGACATTAAACCCTCCCAGGTGGACGGAAAAGATCCCACTGTCACTCTTTGAGGAAGAGCAGGGTTGTTATCCCTGGGGTCCTGGGAACAATATTTATCCCTCCTCCAGAGTTACTTAAAAATAAGATTATCTGGTCATTATCACATTGTTGTTTTTGGGAGCTTGCTGTGCGCAAATTGGCTGCTGCGTTTCCCACATTACAATAGTACTTCAGAAAGTACTTCATTGGCTGTCAAGCACTTTGGGGCATCCTGAGGTCATGAAAGGCGCTATATAAATGCAAGATCAGCAAATTCTTATTTTGAATACAGAAACGCAATGTCCTCCACGATCTCCCCGGTTGTAGCCCTCAATAAACTCGTCAGGGTACTGAGCTCTCTTGTTCGCCCCAATGCTGCTGCTTACTGTCACTTCTCCAGATAACCAGCACAATCCATTCAGAAATATGAGATAGTCACTAATGAATCCAATGGGGAATTCAGAAGAAACTTCTTAATCTTGTTTGTGGGAGCTTGCTGTGTGCAAGTTGGCTGCCTCGTTTCCTACATTACAACAGTGACTACACGCCAAGAGCACTTCATTGACTGTCAAGCACTTTAAGACGTCCGGGTGGTCGTAAAAGGTGCTATATACGAACATACAAACAATGACGGACAGTTAAAGACCACCTGGTGCTTCGAGCCTGTCTCACACAATTGCGATACGTTGTGTATCACAACGTATGCACTCCACCCCACCCAAACCCTGTGACCATGTGCCCCCTCAGAATCTTATATGTTTCAGTAAGATCACCTCTCATTCTGCTAACCTCCAATGGATACAGGCCCAACCTGCTCAACCTTTCTTCATCAGGCAACCCCTTCATCTCAGGAATCAACCGAGTGAACCTTCTCTGAACTGCCTCCAATGCAAGTATCTCCCTCGTTGAGTAAGGAGACCACGTCCCCTCGCCGTTTTCCGCCCTGCCCCTGACTGACCGAGCGCGGCGCGAGTGGCTCACCGAGATCGTCGTGCCGCAGGCGTTGAACGGCGCCGTGATCACGATCCAGTTCTCATCTTGCTGGTGGGCGCGGCAGGTAGGGTCAATGAGGTGGACGTCATCGACAGTGACCCCGGCACTGGTCAGCACACTGGTCGGGAAGGTGTACTCGGCGGCCTGGGCCATACAGATGAACGTTGCCGCCTTTCTCGTTTCTAGGTGCGAAAGAAAAACAAGCGTTGAAATGATTTCGGTCCTTTGTCCTTGTACCAATGCTCCCACAAGCACCACGGGTATGGCAGCATAGTGGCTATGTTGCTGGACCAGTAATCCAGCGACCTGGATGAACAATCTGGAGACATAAGTTCAAAGCCCACCACGGTAGCTGGAGAATCTAAATTCAGTTAATTAAATTAATCTGGAATTAAGGGCCCAACATTGCCCAAGCAAGTTTTTTCGGCGCGCTGACTCTGCGCACTCGAAAGGGCGCCAGAGAAAAGGGGCCCCATCCTGGCCGCTCCCCGGAGTCGTGGCGTGGTGTGGAGATTGAAGGGGGGGTGCGGAGCAACAGGCCAGCGCACAAAGCACTGCGGGCACCTGCGCGCATGCTCAGTGAGGGCTGCGCGCATGCTCCTGCCCTCCCAGCGCGTCCTGTGGGCTGTGAGCAGGACCCCGATGCACGCAGCCCCTACCCCAGGCTGAAGGGTCGCCCGATCTCGCCGCACCCTATCCCCAGCCGAGTGGCCTCCCGCACCGGCCAGTCGGCTCACCGAGTTCCCGGGCAGGTAGGACTTCGCTTTTATTTTTTATTTAGTGGCTGTGCTTGACACTTTTGAGTGGGAGGGGGGAGGAGGAGAGTTTTGGGGGGGGGAGGAGGAGAGTTTTGAGGGGGGAGAGAAAGAGTGTTTTTGGGGGGGGGGGAGGAAGAGAGTTTTGCGGGGGGGGGGAGAAAGAGTGTCTCTCTGGCGAACCCCCACACCCCCATGACATCGCGGCCAGTACCTCACATTTTTCTGGTAGGATTTACTTCATTTTTATTAGTATTTTAATTGTGTGAGCTTTTCCTTGCAATGTTTGGTGCTTGGTTGTTGAGGTCCTCTCCAGTTCCCTTCCCTCCCCTATCCCTGCCCTAATGTCTGCCGAATGTGCGCTGCTTTTTCTTCCCTGACCGCAAGGTTTTTCAGAGCTGGCCACATATGCTGACCTAAGTGGATTTGGAGTAAGTTTTTGCTGACCAAAGTGGCATAAATAGCCAAAACTGGCATAAGTGTCTGGGAACGCCCCCTTTAAAAAAAAACTGACCTAAAAAAAATCACACCTAACTGACTTACTCTGGAGCAAATTTTGGGGGGGGGAAATGGCATTTTTTAAACTTACGCCAGAAAAAACAACTTACTCCAAAAAAATTGATGCAAGTCATGGCCAGGATTGGGCCCTATAAAGCTGGCATCAGTAATGGTGACCATGAAACTACCGGATTGTCGGAAAAACCCATCTGGTTCACAAATGTCCTTCAGGGAAGGAAATCTACCGTCCTTACCCGGTCTGGCCTATATGTGACTCCAGGCCCACAGCAATGCCCTCTGGCCTAGCAAGCCACTCAGGTGTACCAACCCGCTACAAAGAAGCATCACGGACTGCAGCGCTTCAAGAAGGTGCCTTGCCACCACCTTCTCAGGGGAAATTCGGGATGGGCAATAAATGCCAGCCATTGTTTTCGGTTCCTCGTCACAAACTCCGTTCCCTAGCCACTGATTCCATCCCTCTTCCCAACTTCTGTCTGAGGCTGAACCAGACTGGTCGCAACCTTGGTGTCATATTTGACCCTGAGACGAGCCTTTGACCACATATCTGCAGCATAACTAAAACCGCCTATTTCTACCTCCATAACATCGTCCGTCTCCGCCCTTGCCTCAGCCCATCCGCTGCTGAAGCCCTTATCCATGCCTTTATTACCTCTAGACTTGACTATTCCAACGCTCTTCTAGCTGGCCTCCCACATTCTACCCTACGTAAACTAGAGGTGATCCAAAACTCAGCTGCCCCGTGTCCTAACTCGCACCAAGTCCCGCTCACCCATCACCCCCTGTGCTCGCTGACCTACATCGGCTCCCGGGTAAGCAACGCCTCGATTTCAAAATTCTCATCCTTGTTTTCAAATCCCTCCATGACCTTGCCCCTCCCTATCTCTGTAATCTCCTCCAGCCCCACAACCCCCCGAGATGTCTGCGCTCCTCTAATTCTGCCCTCTTGAGCATCCCTGATTATAATCGCTCAACTATTGGTGGCCATGACTTCTTTTGTCTTAGCCCCAAGCTCTGGAACTCCCTGCCTAATCCTCTCTGCCTAAACCTCTCTACCTCTCTTTCCTCTTTCAGGATGCTCCTTAAAACCTACCTCTTTGACCAAGCTTTTGGTCACCTGCCCTCATTTCTTCTTATGTGGCTCGGTGTCAAATTTTCTGTCTCATAACACTCCTGTGAAGTGCCTTGGGTGTTCCTCCCGCCCCCCACCACCCGACCCGCTCCCCCAACCCCTGGGTTCTCTTCTGCCGAAGCTATGCTGCATGAGCAGGGGGAATCCCCGTGGAAATGGAGCCCATCTAACACCAGCAGCAGGCACAGTATCTTGGGTGTGAGCTCAAATATTCCTTAGTGGCCGACATTCAGGCAGCTGGTGTCGACCCGCGATCCGGAAGGACGGAATCGTGGGACGCACACATCATAAAGAGCCTCATCGGCTGACCTCCCATCGAAGACAGTGTTGGCATGCAGGTACAGCAGGTGGTTAAGAAAGCAAATGGCATGTTGGCCTTCATAGCAAGGGGATTTGAGTACAGGGGCAGGGATGTGTTACTACAGTTGTACAGGGCGTTGGTGAGGCCACACCTGGAGTATTGTGTACAGTTTTGGTCTCCTAACTTGAGGAAGGACATTCTTGCTATTGAGGGAGTGCAGCGAAGGTTCACCAGACTGATTCCCGGGATGGCGGGACTGACCTATCAAGAAAGACTGGATCAACTGGGCTTGTATTCACTGGAGTTCAGAAGAATGAGAGAGGATCTCATCGAAACGTTTAAAATTCTGATGGGTTTAGTCAGGTTGGATGCAGGAAGAATGTTCGCAATGTTGGGGAAGTCCAGAACCAGGGGTCACAGTCTAAGGATAATGGGTAAGCCATTTAGGACCGAGATGAGGAGAAACTTCTTCACCCAGAGAGTGGTGAACCTGTGGAATTCTCTACCACAGAAAGTTGTTGAGGTCAATTCACTAAATATATTCAAAAAGGAGTTAGATGTAGTCCTTACTACTAGGGGGATCAAGGGGTATGGTGAGAAAGCAGGAATGGGGTACTGAAGTTGCATGTTCAGCCATGAACTCATTGAATGGCGGTGCAGGCTAGAAGGGCTGAATGGCCTACTCCTGCACCTATTTTCTATGTTTCTATGACCGACCGCGCTCGATCCAACCCGCATGGGGCACGGACGACCCTGCCGTCTGCTCCACAAGTGGAAGGCGAGAGGGGGCCCAACCCGAGCAGCGGCCATGATTCTTAGAACACATCGCGCCAACCTGCCCGCTAAGAGCGATCGTGGGGAGACGCCGCGTTTCTCCGCTCGGCATCTCAGGAGGCCCGTCGAAGGGACAGCCCAACTAGACGAAAGTGGTAGCCACCGAACATATTATTCCAATGTTGTGTGAACAGCGGTTGTGTAATTCTCTCCATTGGGGCAGAAATAGGCCACCTGTTATATCCGTCCGATGTTCAGTCCCACTGCGGACAGTGGTACTGAATACCAGGTGGGGCGCTTACCTGGGGGTCCATGCAGCACCGCCTGCCACCCAAGACGCATTCCGCCTTTGTTTATAGCTATTAATCTCTGCCGCTTTGCAGGAAAGCTCAAGTGTGAAGAGAAGAAGCACTTACCGCTGGTGTTTCTCCTGCCGCCCATTGCGTATCCATAGGACTCACCACGCGCGATCCCGTACACGTATATCCCAAAGAGGGCGTCGGCGTGAAAGATCACGTAGCGGCCGGCAGCTTTGCCCAGGAAGATGCGGGTGGCCGTGAAGTCCCAGAAGGTGGTGTTCTCCGAGGCGTAGGTGGATAGTGGCCGGCCGTCCAGCACGATCTGGCTGTAGCTGGGCGTGGACGAGACCACCAGGATGTAGTTGTAGAAGTTGGCGATGGTGACAAAGACGTAGAAGATGCTAAAGTAGGCCGAGGGGATGATGTTGACCAGGAAGGGGTCGAAGGTGGGCACCAGGGAGGTGCTGCCCCCGGTAGACAGGTAGGTCACCATCACTGCCTTGGCCGAGTTGACGATCGTGCCGCCGGTCACGGTCAGGTTGACGTGCGAGCCCTCCTGCAGTATGTAGTTGACGTTGCCCTCCTCGGTGTAGATGCTGACGGCCGTGTCATTGTCGGCGGACACCACGCTGATGATGTCCAGTGTCTCCTTCTCCATCAGGGGGAAGATGGCGAAGGAGTAGGCCCACTTGTCCAGCGGGTACAGCTGCTCGGCCACGTGGTCGCAGTCAGTGGAGGAGATCATGATGCAGCGGTTGCCACTGAAGACGGCCACGGGCCTGGAGGCCACGATCTTGGTGCCAGTCAGGTCAGATTCACTCTGGAATTGCACGGCCTGGTTGGGCTCCATGACGAACGAGAACTGCTGCCGGTCCATGTACTCGGTGCCGTTGTACTCCACCGAGCCCGCCACGGTGATGCTGACCTGGACATGCTCGTGGCCGTTGGCGATGGCGAACTGCCGGTGGTTGGACCGGACGCCATTGTAGGTGATGACAAAGTACGTTGTGCCCAGGTTGATGGTGGGCAAGCTTAGGAAGGCGTCCTGGGTGTTGTACCGTGTGTTCAGCACCACGACCGAGACATCCTCGTCCGAGGTGATGGTGATCACTTTGCGGGAGATCTCGTTGCCTTTCAGCATGAAGGTGGGCTCCAGGTTGATGACAGCACTGCTGCTGGCACCGATGGTCTGGGACCGAAAGAAAGGCGGGTTGACAATGGAGACATTCACGTTGGCTGCTTTCTCGTAAGTGATAATATTCAAGGCGAGGATTGCAGTGCTGGAGTGATTTTCTAGAAAAACGGCAATGAATCTTCTTCCGGATATGATCAACCCAGCAGGACCTGCCAAATAGTATTATACAAGTTAAAGTGAGAAAGAAAGACTTCGATTTATATAGCGCCTTTCACGAACACCAGACATCTCTGAACGCTTTACAGCCAATGAAGTATGGTCACTGTTGTAATATAGGAAATGTAGCAGCCGTTTTGCACACAAGCAAGCTGCTACAAACAGCACTGTGATAATGACCAGATTATCTGGTTCCTTCTTGCATTGATTATGCCCAGGACACCGGGGCTAACTCGCCTGCTCTGAAATAGTGCCATGGGATCTTTTATGTCCACCTGAGAGGGCAGACGGGACCTCGGTTTAACATCTCATCTGAAAGATGGCACCTCCGACAGTACAGCGCTCCCTCAGCACTGCACTGGAATGTAAGCCTAGATTTATGTGCTCAAATCCCTGGAGTGGGACTTGAACCCACAACCTTCTGACTCAGAGGCGACAGTGCTACCCACTGAGCCACAGCTGGCACTGTTAAAGTTAACTTAAGCAAGTATTGGGAATGGTAGCACAGCAGTTATATTACTGGACTAGATTAATGATCCAGAGTCACAAGTTCAAATCCCCCCCAAGGCAGTTGAGGGATTGTAAATTCAGTTAATTAAATAAATCTGGAGTTAAAAAGCTAGGGCTGGATCTTAGGCTTTCTTGTTTTTGGGACAACAATGGAGACAAGGCGGGAAAGTTACCGGCCAGCAGGAATAGGTTGCGCTTTAGTGAGGAAGTTTTGTTATCTGGGCCCTGCGCCACGCAGCGCTAAGGGAGGTGTTGTACAATTCGAGGTGCAAAAATGGGAAACTCGTGAACTAAAGTGCCAGGCCGTGTGCCCTCCGAGAGAGGCCTGGGGGAGCGGTGGGGGGGGGGGTTGCGGAATCTTAAAATAAACCCACAGAAACATTCCCAAAACATTGCGCACGCCACCACAACACAAATCGCTGAAACAAATAAAAAGAACAGACGCTGGCACTTACCTTTACAGCACTTTACCGCCCTCACCGCCACCGCACGGCTGGACCGCTCTGGTTTCCCAGGCGGTCACTGCGAGGCACGATTCCAGGCGGACGGGTCGGGTTCGCGTCAAAACCCGGACGGTGGCGCAACGAGAGGCGTTGCACACCCGGCGCAGCTCGTCCCGCCGGTGCTGCACACGAGCATTTGTGCAGCATGGACACCACAATCCCTTTGTCCCTCCACAGTTTCTAGTCTCTCACATTGAGAAAATAGGTTGATTTGCCTTTCTTGGAAGCACACTTGACCCTCATTGAACACCACATGCCCGAGTTTAGCCCACTCGCTTAGTCTGCCTATGTCACTTTGTAACTAACTGCTCCCATCTACACAACTTTCTGTGCCTTTGAACTGCTGTCATCTGAAAACTTGGTTATACAACGTTGATTCCTTAGTCCAAGTCATTTAGATGTCGGCTGAAAATCTGAGGCCCCAGCGCAGACCCTTGCGGTACACTATTCTGCCCGTCTTAGAATGTTCCTTTTAGCCCTACTCTCTAGTCCTCCTACCTCTCAACCAGTTTTCGAACTATGTCAAAAGGTTACCTCCAATGCTGTGTACTTTCATTTTGGCTTATAATCGACTGTGTAACACCGACCACACTTGATCAGCTCCGCTGGGCGGGCCACACTGTCCGCTTGCCAGACACGAGACTCCTAAAGTAAGACTCTACTTGGAATTACTTCACGGCAAACGAGCCAAAGGTAGGCAGTGGAAACGTTACAAGGACACCCTCAAAGCCTCCCTGATAAAGTGCAACATCCCCATTGACATCTGGGAGTCCCTGGCCAAAGACCGTCCTAAGTGGAGGAAGCGCATCCGGGAGGGCGCTGAGCATCTCGAATCTCGTCGCCGAGAGCATGCAGAAAACAAGCGCAGGCAGCGGAAAGAGCGTGTGGCAAACCAGTCCCACCCTTCCTTACCCTCAACGACTATCTGTCCCACCTGTGATAGGGACCGTGGTTCTCGTATTGGACTGTTCAGCCAACTAAGAACTCATTTTAAGGGTGGAAGCAAGTCTTCCTCGATTCCGAGGGACTGTCTATGATGATGATGAATCAAGCAGAATAGAGAAAGGGCAGATAACTGAAAAAGCAAGTAAGAGAGGCCAAGAGAATGTATGAGAAAAGATTAGCAGGTGACATAAACGGTAACACTAAAGTCTTTTACAAACTTATAAAGAGTAAAAGGACAGTCAAAGGAAAAGTGGGGCCAATTAGGGATCAAAAGGGACATCTTCTTGTGGAGGCAGAGAGCAAGAAAGAGTACTTTGCATCTGTCTTCTCAAAAGTAGAGGATGTTGCCAATGTCACAGTAAAGGAGCCACCCAGGATTACAGATATCTACGAGATATTCATCATTCCTCGAACCACTGCTCTCGCCGCATCCTAACAACCACGCTCTACGCCATATGCCACCACATGCACGCTCTCGAACTCTCTCTTCAGCAAAACGTCCTCCCCTTCCCCTTTTCCCTGCCTCTACACTTGCTTAAAAGCCTGTCACATCACTAACTGTTTCCAGTTCTGACAAAGGGTCATCAACCTGATACATTAACTGTGTTTCTCTCTCCACAGATGCTGCCTGACCTGCTGAGTATTTCCATTCTTTTCTGTTTTTTTATCACAGTAAAGGAGGATGGGTAGAGAAATTATATAAAAATGGATAAAGATAAGGTACTTAAAAGTTTGGCATTGCTCAAATTGGAAAGTTACCCGGTCCAGATGGGATCCATCTTATGTTGCTGAGGGAAGTAAGGGTGGAAATAACGGAGACTCTGCCACAAGCTTTCAATCCTGCTTGAATATGGGAGGGTTGCCAGGGGACTGTCGGGTCGTAAATGTTCCACCCTTTGTTCAAAAAAAGGAGGGAAAATCCAGTAACTACAGCGTAACGTCGGTGATGGGGAAACTGTTCGTGTCAATAATCGAAGACAAAATGAATTGTCTTTTGGAAAAACTTGGGTTAATAATTGACAACCTGCACAGATTTGTTAAAGGCAAACCATGTTTGACTAAGTTGATTGAGTTCTTTGATGAAGTTTAACTATGCCTTGGAGGAAGTGCAGTGCAGATTTACGAGAATTATACCTGCACTCCAAGGGTTAAATTACGAATGGAGATTACACAAACTAGGGTTTCCAAGAAGGAAATTTGGAAGATTAAGGGGGCGATTTGATTGAAGTTTTCAAGATATTAGGGAACAGATAGGATAGAGAGAAACTATTTCCGCTGGTTGGGGAGGCTAGGACTAGGGGGCACAGTCTAAAATTTAGTCAGAACTTTCAAGAGTGAAATTAGGAGACACTTCTACACACAAAGAGCAGTAGAAGTTTGGAACTCTCTTCTGAAAATAGCAGGATCAATAGTTAATTTTAAATCTGAGATTGATAGATCCTGTAAAATTGCCAATGCCCGGTTCAAACAAAGAAGAAAACGTTTTCAATACTTGAGCACACAAAGTATCATCCATCGAGGACAACATCTTGACATCATTCCAGTTCAGCTTGATTTTCTCGAGCCAATTCCTGCCGAACAGTGTTGGACAATTACAGATTTCTGTGAACCAAAGGTAGTAAGGGATATGGAGCAATGGCACATATATGGAGTTCGGTCACAGATCAGCCATGATCTTATTGAATGGTGAAACAATCTCAAGGGGTTAAATGGCCTGCTCCTGTTCTGTAATGACTCAAGAGTCTGGTTCTGTAAACTCACTCAGGTGCAACCTGATCCATCTTTATTCCAGCCCAAGAATGCAAGCTTGACAAAGACACACAGCTTATATGTAGGTGACCAAGCACACATGCCACATGCGTACAGCCCGATGACCTCTGACCACAGCGCCCTCTGGTGTCTGGTGACCCCCAAGCATTAATACATAACAACATCCCCCTTTTAAAATCTTAACAACAGTCTTTTTACAAATTAAGACGGTCTGGGGCTTTCCTCTCACGAGTTGATCGTCTCAGTTCGACTTTGGCTCTGGGCGGGCGTTCTGAGTCCGTTGAGACTGAGGGCTGAGTAGCCGATCTGATGGGTGTGGTCATGACCACATCAGAGACTGAAGGTTCAGAGTCAGTAATGTCAGCAGAGTCCTCTGATGAGTGAACAAAGGTTGGTTGGTCACTGACTGCATCTTCCTCACTCGGTTCCAGTTCATCCGTGTGCCACAGTTTAACCTGGTCAAGGTGTTTCCTGCATGTTTGCCCATTCTTGAGCATGACAATAAACACTCTGTTACCCTCCTTGGCTGTAACACTGCCGACGATCCACTTTGGACCTTGACCATAGTCAGTGCATAAACCGGATCATTGACCGAGATGTCACGTGACAGCAACATGATCATGACACCACTGCTGACTTTGACGTCTGTTTTCAACACGATCATTCAAATCAGGATGAACGAGAGAAAGCCTGGCCTTGAGATTTTTCTTCATCAGTAGTTCAGCAGGAGGAACTCCAGTAAGCGTATGAGGTCTTGACCTGTAACTGAGCAGTATACATGACAACCGTCTCTGCAGCGAGCCCTGAGTTACACGTTTCATACTTTGCTTGATCGTTTGAACAGCACGCTGTGCTTGACCATTAGAAGCAGGCTTGAATGGAGCTGATCTCACATATCTTATGCCATTGAGTTTCATGAACTCCTGGAACTCAAGACTTGTGAAGCAAGATCCGTTGTCGCTCACAACAATGTCAGGCAAACCATGAGTAGCAAACATGATACGAAGGCTCTCAATGGTAGCTGTAGATGTAGTGGATGACATAATAACACACTCTATCCACTTAGAATATGCATCTACTACGACAAAAAACATCTTTCCTAGGAACGGGCCTGCAAAATCAATGTGGATCCTCGACCATGGTGTGAATGGCCATGACCAAAGACTCAGCGGAGATTCCGCTGGTACTTTACTTAGCTGCATGCAAGTATTGCACTGATGCACGCATGAATCCAGATCAGAGTCAATTCCAGGCCACCATAAATGAGACCTAGCAATGGACTTCATCATGACAATACCAGGATGAGTGCTATGAAGTTCACGTATAAATTTTTCTCTACCTTTCTTAGGCATGATTACATGATTACCTCACAGTAAACAGTCTGACTGAATGGACAGCTCATCCTTGCGATGGTTGTAAGGTTTGGTCTCCTCACGCATCTCCATAGGTATGGCAGACCAATCACCATTGAGTACACACCGTTTCACAACCGATAAAATAGGGTCATGGCTGGTCCAGATCCTAACTTGTTGAGCAGTGACAGGGGATCCTTCACTCTCAAAAGCATCCATTACTAACAGTAGATCTGCAGGTTGAGGTGTCTCCATCTCAATTGTGGGTAAGGGCAGACGACTCAGTGCATCGGCACAATTTTCAGTATCAGGTCTATGACGGATGACGTAATCATAGGCATACAATGTCAGCGCCCACCTCTGGATATGGCATGATGCATTGTATTAATACCTTTGTTTTCCACAAACAATGAAATGAGTGGCTTGTGATCCGTTTCTAGTTCAAAACGAAGACCAAAAAGGGATTGGTGCATTTTTTTTACCCCATGCACACAGGCCAAAGCTCTTTCTGCTTTAGACAGACTTCTCAAAGCATACGCAACAGGTCGTAGCTTGCCCGATTCATTTGCTTATCGGTGTACGCAGCCAACCCCATATGATGAAGCATCACAGGCCAATTCAAGATGCTTACACGGATCATAATGAACAAGCAACTTGTTTAACATTGCAAATTCTTGGTTTTCTCAAAGGCTCTATCTTGAGTCGCACCCTAGACCCAGTTGTCTCCTTTTCTTAGTAACACATGCAGTGGCTCTAGTAAAGTGCTCAACCTGGGTAAGAAATTACCATAGTAGTTGAGTAGCCCAAGGAATGAACATAAGAACATAAGAAGATAAGAATTAGGAACAGGAGTAGGCCATCTAGCCCCTCGAGCCTGCTCCGCCATTCAACAAGATCATGGCTGATCTGGCCATGGACTCAGCTCTACTTACCCACCCGCTCCCCATAACTCTTAATTCCCTTATTGGTTAAAAATCTTTCTATCTGTGATTTGAATACATTCAATGAGCTAGCCTCAACTGCTTCCTTGGGCAGAGAATTCCACAGATTCACAACCCTCTGGGAGAAGAAATTCCTTCTCAACTCGGTTTTAAATTGGCTCCCCCGTATTTTGAGGCTGTGCCCCCTAGTTCTAGTCTCCCCGACCAGTGGAAACAACCTCTCTGCCTCTATCTTGTCTATCCCTTTCATTATTTTGAATGTTTCTCTAAGATCACCCCTCATCCTTCTGAACTCCAACGAGTAAAGACCCAGTCTACTCAATCTATCATCATAAGATAACCCCCTCATAGAAACATAGAAACATAGAAAATAGGTGCAGGAGCAGGCCATTCAGCCCTTCTAGCCTGCACCGCCATTCAATGAGTTCATGGCTGAACATGAAACTTCAGTACCCACTTCCTGCTTTCACGCCATACCCCTTGATCCCCCGAGTAGTAAGGACTTCATCTAACTCCCTTTTTAATATATTTAGTGAATTGGCCTCAACTACTTTCTGTGGTAGAGAATTCCACAGGTTCACCACTCTCTGGGTGAAGAAGTTTCTCCTTATCTCGGTCCTAAATGGCTTACCCCTTATCCTTAGACTGTGACCCCTGGTTCTGGACTTCCCCAACATTGGGAACATTCTTCCTGCATCCAACCTGTCCAAACCCGTCAGAATTTTAAATGTTTCTATGAGGTCCCCTCTCACTCTTCTGAACTCCAGTGAATACAAGCCCAGTTGATCCAGTCTTTCTTGATAGGTCAGTCCCACCATCCCGGGAATCAGTCTGGTGAATCTTCGCTGCACTCCCTCAATAGCAAGAATGTCCTTCCTCAAGTTAGGAGACCAAAACTGTACACAATACTCCAGGTGTGGCCTCACCAAGGCCCTGTACAACTGTAGCAACACCTCCCTGCCCCTGTACTCAAATCCCCTCGCTATGAAGGCCAACATGCCATTTTCTTTCTTAACCGCCTGCTGTACCTGCATGCCAACCTTCAATGATTGATGTACCATGACACCCAGGTCTCGTTGCACCTTCCCTTTTCCTAATCTGTCATCATTCAGATAATAGTCTGTCTCTCTGTTTTTATCACCAAAGTGGATAACCTCACATTTATCCACATTATACTTCATCTGCCACGCATTCGCCCACTCACCTAACCTATCCAAGTCACTCTGCAGCCTCATAGCATCCTCCTCGCAGCTCACACTGCCACCCAACTTAGTGTCATCCGCAAATTTGGAGATACTACATTTAATCCCCTCGTCTAAATCATTAATGTACAATGTAAACAACTGGGGCCCCAGCACAGAACCCTGCGGTACCCCACTAGTCACTGCCTGCCATTCCGAAAAGTACCCATTTACTCTTACTCTTTGCTTCCTGTCTGACAACCAGTTCTCAATCCATGTCAGCACACTACCCCCAATCCCATGTGCTTTAACTTTGCACATTAATCTCCTGTGTGGGACCTTGTCGAAAGCCTTCTGAAAGTCCAAATATACCACATCAACTGGTACTCCTTTGTCCACTTTATTGGAAACATCCTCAAAAAATTCCAGAAGATTTGTCAAGCATGATCTCCCTTTCACAAATCCATGCTGACTTGGACCTATCATGTCACCATCTCCGGAATCAGCCTAGTGAATCGGCTCTGTACCCCCTCCAAGGCTAGTATATCCTTCCTTAAGTAAGGTGACCAAAAGTGCACGCAGTACTCCAGGTGCTGTATAGTTGCAGCAGGACCCTGTATAGTTGCAGCAGGACCTCCCTGCTTTTGTACTCAATCCCTCTCACAATGAAAGCCAACATTCCACTCGCCTTCCTGATTGCCTGCTGCACCTGCAAACTAACTTTTTCGGATTCATGCACAAGGACCCCTAGGTCTCTCTGCACCAGAGCATGTTGTAATTTCTCCCCATTCAAATAATATTCCCTTTTCCTGTTATTTTTTCCAAGGTGGATGACCTCACATTTTCCGACATTCTATTCCATCTGCCAAACCTTAGCTCATTCGCTTAACCTATCTAAATCTCTTTGCAGTCTCTCTGTGTCCTCTACACAACCCGTTTTCCCACTAATCTTTGTGTCATCTGCAAATTTTGTTACACTACACTCGGTCCCCTCTTCCAGTTCATCTATGTATATTGTAAACAGTTGTGGTCCCAGCACCGATTATACCCTGGGATGCATTTCATTAGGACCAGGGGACTTGTCTACCTTGAGTCCCATTAGCCTGCCCAGCACTACCTCCCTACTGATAGTGATTGTCTCAAGGTCCTCCCTGCCCACATTCCCATGACCAGCAATTTTCGGCATGGTTTTTGTGTCTTCCACTGTGAAGACCGAAGCAAAATAATTGTTTAAGGTCTCAGCCATTTCCACATTTCCCATTATTAAATCCCCCTTCTCATCTTCTAAGGGACCAACATTTACTTTAGTCACTCTCTTCCATTTTATATATCGATAAAAGCTTTTATTATCTGTTTTTATGTTTTGCGCAAGTTTACTTTCGTAATCTATCTTTCCTTTCTTTATTGCTTTCTTAGTCATTCTTTGCTGTTGTTTAAAATTTTCCCAATCTTCTAGTTTACCACTAACCTTGGCTACCTTATACACATTGGTTTTTAATTTGATATTCTCCTTTATTTCCTTGGTTATCCATGGCTGGTTATCCCTTCTCTTACCACCCTTCTTTTTCACTGGAATATATTTTTGTTGAGCACTATGAAAGAGCTCCTTAAAAGTCCTCCACTGTTCCTCAATTGTGCCACCGTTTAGTCTATGTTTCCAGTCTACTTTAGCCAACTCTGCCCTCATCCCACTGTAGTCCCCTTTGTTTAAGCATAGTATGCTCGTTTGAGACACTACTTCCTCACCCTCAATCTGTATTACAAATTCTACCATACTGTGATCACTCATTCCGAGAGGATCTTTTACTAGGAGATCGTTTATTATTCCTGTCTCATTACACAGGACCAGATCTAAGATAGCTTGCTCCCTTGTAGGTTCTGTAACATACTGTTCTAAGAAACAATCCCGTATGCTTTCTATGAATTCCTCCTCCAGGCTACCCCGTGCGATTTGATTTAACCAATCGATATGTAGGTTAAAATCCCCCATGATTACTGCCGTTCCTTTTTCACATGCCTCCATTAGTCCCTTGATTATTGTCCGCCCCACCGTGGAGTTATTATTTGGGGGCCTATAAACTACGCTCACCAGTGACTTTTTCCCCTTACTATCTCTAATCTTCACCCACAATGATTCAACATTTTGTTCATTAGAGCCAATATCATCTCTCACAACTGCCCTGAAATCATCCTTTACTAACAGAGCTACCCCACCTCCTTTCCCTTCTTGTCTATCCTTCCGAATTCCGAAATGAACGCAGCTCCATCACATTCTGAGCCCTGGGTGAATTTTTGATGGCTTCGGTTTTCAAATCAGTGGGCCTGATGCCATCAGCAGCAATCTTCCTCCCAAGGAATTTGACTTCAGGTGCCATGAATACACACTTCGAGCGTTTCAGCCTGAGTCCCACTTTGTCCAGACGCTGTAGGACTTCAAGATTGTTCAGATGTTCAGCAGTGTCACGACCTGTGACCAGAATGTCATCTTGAAACATGACAGTTCTAGGAACAGACTTCAGGAAACTCTCCATATTCCTCTGAAATATGGCTGCAGCCGGACGAATCCCAGAAGGACACCTGTTATAGACCAACAGTCCTGTATGGGTGTTGATGCAGGTGAGTTTCTTTGAAATGTTGACAAGCTCCTGTGTCATATAGGTCAACATCAGATCCAGTTTAATGAACAACTTTCCACCAGCTAGCATGGCGAACAGGTCATCAACCCTCAGTAACGGATACTGTCCTGTTTTGAAAATCGGTTAATCATAACCTTGTAATCTCCACAAATCCTGACAGTGCCATCACTCTTCAACACAGGAACAATGGGACGAGCCAACTCATTAAACTCGACCGGTGATACGAACCCTTCACGCTGGAGTCTGTCAAGCTCAATTTTAACCTTCTCCCTCATCATGTATGGAGTCAGAGTAGGAATCGCAGGATAGCTCAGATGAATACGTGGCTTGAGCAGTGGTGCAGCAGGGAGGGATTCAAATTCCTGGGGCATTGGAACTGGTTCTGGGGGAGGTGGGACCAGTACAAACTGGACGGTCTGCACCTAGGCAGGACTGGAACCAATGTCCTAGGAGGAGTGTTTGCTAGTGCTGTTGGGGAGGAGTTAAACTTTTTTGGCAGGGGAATGGGAACCAATGCAGAGAGACAGAGGGAAACAAAATGGAGACAGAAGCAAAAGACAGAAAGGAGATGAGTAAAAGTGGAGGGCAGACAAACCCAAGGCAAAAAACTAAAAGGGCCACTTTGCAGCAAAATTCTAAAGGGTCAAAGTGCATTAAAAAGGCAAGCCTGAAGGCTCTATGCCTCAATGCGAGGAGTATTCAGAATAAGGTGGATGAATTAACAGTGCAGATAGCAGCTAACAGACACGATGTGGTTGGCATCACGGAGACATGGCTCCAGGGTGACCAAGGCTGGGAACTCAACATCCAGGGGTATTCAACATTTAGGAAGGATAGACAGAAAGGAAAAGGAGGCGGGGTGGCATTGCTGGTTAAAGAGAAAATTAATGCAATTGTAAGGAAAGACATTAACTTGGATGATGTGGAATCAGTATGGGTGGAGCTACAGAATACCAAAGGGCAGAAAACACTAGTGGGAGTTGTGTACAGACCTCCAAGCAGTAGTAGTGATGTTGGGGAGGGCATCAAACAGGAAATTAGGAGTGCATGCAATAAAGGTGCAGCAGTTATCATGGGTGACTTTAATATGCACATAGATTGGGCTAACCAAACTGGAAGCAATACGGTGGAGGAGGATTTCCTGGAGTGCATAAGGGATGGTTTTTTAGACCAATATGTCGAGGAACCAACTAGGGGGGAGGCCATCTTAGACTGGGTGTTGTGTAATGAGAGAGGATTAATTAGCAATCTCGTTGTGTGAGGCCCCTTGGGGAAGAGTGACCATAATATGGTGGAATTCTACATTAGGATGGAGAATGAAACAGTAAAGTCAGAGACCATGGCCCAAAACTTAAAGAAGGGTAACTTTGAAGGTATGAGGCGTGAATTGGCAAGGATAGATTGACGAATGATACTTAAGGGGTTGACAGTGGATGGGCAATGGCAGACATTTAGAGACCGCATGGATGAACTACAACAATTGAACATCCCTGTCTGGCGTAAAAATAAAAAAGGAAAGGTGGCTCAATCGTGGCTATCAAGGGAAATCAGGGTTAGTATTAAAGCCAAGGAAGTGGCAT